>NC_052119.1:360122-395007 GCF_012273895.1 Zerene cesonia | reverse complement strand
GCTAGATCGATTTATCGCCCCCGAAACACCCTATATACTAAATTTCATGAAAATCGTTGGAGCCGATTCCGAGATTCCTATTTATATGTATATATATATACAAGAATTGCTCGTTTAAAGATATAAGATATGTTGTTCTTAGAAAGACCTTTAAAATATTCATCAATATTTTATTGATTACGCAAAAAATATTACGTGGTTGACACATAACTAGGACTTCACCAAATGAGAAATGAAATTCCCAAATTTTTTACATATTAATGCACTCTAGATACAGTGAAAGACAGCGTGCAAAAGTATAATAGCACAGATAATATAATACTATACTAGGTAATAGGTACCTCACAGAGCACTTGATATGAATAGATACCTATGTGCAACCACACGAATTGATTGCGTGTCAACTCGAAAGAATCTAAAGTCTAAACTTGTACGCGAAGTTATTCGCAAGTTGGCGAACTGTTGTTACGGCCGTGTTTATTGTTGAATTTGTTATTTATAAACAGGATTATTATACGGTTGAGTACGGTATGTTACATAATTCCAAGCATTTTAATACTGTTTTATTAATGAACTTGTTTACATATGAATATTTTCTTTATTAATACGCTAATAATTTTATTGTTGTTGCTAGTATATCTCTTTTAATACGTTTTAGCGTTGAGTATACATTAATTATTATTGGATTAACTTTGTGTTATTGCATTTTACTCTTATTAGCATAACTACGATAAAAAAGTATCTTAAAAAATAGTTTCAAATGATTAGCATTAAGTTTCTATTGCTTTATTAGTTTGAGAAGTCTATACTCGACACTAATAATTAAACAAAATGAAGCTGAAGAGTTTAATAGTTTAGGAGTGTAAGAGTTGTATATACTTACAGTACCGGTTATCCATGTGTTTAGTAACAATTATTTAATTTGTGCCTGAGTGCTATAAGCTGCTGATGTATACGAGCGAAACCGGGGCGGGCTAGTGAAATATTATATATACAACTATAAAATTTCATACATTATTAACTACAGATGTCGTTGAAAGTGGAAAAAATTTCGGAGTCCCTAAAGTTAGGTGAAGGGCCACACTGGGATGAAAAGCAACAGGTCTTGTTTTTTGTTGATATCAACGGAGCTGCCATCCATAAATATGTACCTTCCACCGGCGAACACACAGAAGGAAAACTTGGTATGTAGATTCATTAAAAACAGTACAATACCATAATTTATATTAAATTAATTGCAAATACATGAAATGAATAAGAGAAAAAAAATAACTTAATAAGTTAATTATTTATTAATTTTTACAAGATCCTGTTAGCCAACTAGGTACCCGCTATAAAACTTTTTTTTAATTTTCGATAAACAACAAAATTGCCTGCAAGATCAAAATAGAACAGTAATTTTACAAAATATGTTTAAATAAATAAATGTATGAGTCTGGCGTGATTGTTTTTTATATATAAAAAAATGTTGTTATTGACATATATATGTCCCTATGCCGTTTTTACGCAAATGAAGTGATAGTTAAAACAGCTTGCTGTGGAAAAAATTGATAAGAAAGGTATTAAAATTCCTTTAATAAAATGTTTTATTTAGTAATTAAAATACAATTAATACATGGTATGCGACAATACGTTAAACTAGGTATATTTTATAAGGGATGTGCCGTAGTGTTTTCAAGGTCAGCCTGGACCTATCATAACAATTATGAGTTATAAGTACATTAGATGTACAATGGCGCATCAGAAGTGGAGTCTTGAATGAATGCTTATTACACTCGAAATATATCGTACTAGCTGTGCCCGCGGCTACGGCCTGAAGAACTCGTTTGTTTAAATGCGCCAATCTGATATTAAACCAATTTTAAACAACACAAATAATTGTAATTACATGCTAAAGATCATCCCCGTGCTAGATCTAACATTGTATTTCCAGTATTACGGCGACGTATACTTATTTACGTAATAAAACTGTAGAAAGATTCAGTGAATATTGAATATATGTAACAAAAAAACTGAACCGCTTTCAAAAGTTAGAACTAAACTAAATTTAAAAGGGACCACAGGGGAGCCTTCAAACATCATCAAAATCGGTTCCCTTTCAATTGCTCTAACAAACACAAAAAATACCTACAGTCGAATTGAGAATATACGTTGATTATGTGTATACGTTGTATTAGATAAAATATTATATATCTACCTATAATAATATGTTAAGTACAAATTTAATACAGATATCTTGAACTTCAATTGATAGTAGTATCTTTACTCAATTTCACATTGAATTATAATCGCCCACTTGTTATGAAGCAGATTTCTTCAAGAAGTAGAATTTAATCTTATGCAATACTGTTTGTTGTTTTAATTACCTACTAGCTTTCCGCCCGCGGATTCACCTGCGCGCTCGTCCTTTGGTATGGCGAGGTTTAGAAATCTCCAATATGGACTATATTTCATTTCTTAAGTCGCATCAAGGTTTGCTTTCTCGTCGAAAGCATATCTACACCCTTTCGGTTCAGTGGTTTAAGCGTGAAAGCATATATCAGACAGATAGATGGATCATAGAACAAATAAAAGATCTCTGTATTTGCTTTTGTTGATTTCATCTTAGAAACTAATTCAGTTTACTAAATTATAAATTTGGGTTTGTTTTTCTAATACAATCCTTTTGGATTATAACCGAAGCTATTATCAATGAATGGATAACACGGTATGAACGGGTACGGGTAATCAGTTCAGCCAGGTAGGCTTACAAACGCAGATTATATAATAACTATCTATCCCTTAACCATAAACAAATAATTTCAGATGGCCGAGTAGGCTTCATGGTTCCCGTTGAAGGTACCACAGACCAGTTTATTGTTGGTGAAGAAAAGACCTTCGAGATTGTCCAGTGGGACGGAAAGAATGGAAGTAAAGTTAACGTAGTGAAGGTCCTGGGGAAGGTGGACCAGGATGTAGACGCGCCCACCAGGATTAATGATGGAAAAGCCGACCCCCGTGGGAGAATTTTTGCTGGTGTGACTTTGAAGTATTTTTTTTCCACCTCTCTAATTGTCTGATACACTTTGTATTTCAGTGAACGCCTCTTGATGGGTTGATCTTGAGATCACTGTTAAACATCTACCGAACCTAATTGTGACCTTGTGTTTGTTGTTTTATTTAACCTTTACTGTGAATAATGAATTCTTAAAATAGGCGTAATAAGTATGCAATAGTAGAAAAATAAACAGAATCTTCTTTTCTTTGACGTATTTTTACGATTTTGTCTATTCTGTTCTGACTTATATTCAGACAAGTATTATAATTACATAATTTAATTTAATATTTTCCAGGGACTATGGGCCACGAAGTGGCGGGCCAAGTGGTAAGCAACATGGGCTCGTTCTACCGCATCGATAATAACGGAGCCATTGTGAAGCTCTGTGACAAAATAAGTATATCCAACGGTCTTGCGTGGGATTTGAAGGAAAATGCCATGTACTACACTGACTCGTTTGAATTCAATATACGGAGATATGATTATAATGTGGAAACCGGAGAAATTTGTAAGTATTAAGACGGAAATATGATTCAAAACATGTTACATGTTGCTTTTTTTACACGCTTTTTATTAGCTTCACCTGTATGTTTGTTTGTATGTTTGTTTGTAACCGACTTATTTGGGCGCGATTTTGACCCACTTTAAACGGCCAGATTTCGTTCAAACTTTGTAGATTTATTGAGGACCGATGACAATACACTAATTTGATAAAATTATTCCATTTTTTAATTTGCAAAATATGATTTTTGTTAAAGCGTGTTTTTTAGTTTTTTTTAAACTAATATTTATTAACAACTATTTACATATCTCATAGTAAAACTCTTTCAATTTTTATTAGATATTTGGAAACTAAACGGTCATTTATATCTTTCGTTACATTTGCTATTAATATTTCAAAAAAATGAGAACAACATAATATAATCGATTCGAATTAAATGAAATAAATTCCAGCTAACATGAGGTTTATCTTCGACTTCAAGAAAAACGGCATTGAAGGTCTGCCGGATGGTTCGACCATAGACAAGGACGGCAACTTATGGGTCGCGGTCTTCAACGGGTCTTGTGTGATCCAAATCGATCCCCGTACGGGGAAATTGATGAGAAAGGTCCCCATACCAGCGGAACAAGTGACTTCCGTGATATTTGGCGGTCCTAATTATGATATTTTGTTCGTTACCAGCGCATGTATTAATATAGATAAGGAAAAAAACCCTTCCGCCGGTTGTACGTATATGGTAACTGGGTTGGGAGTGACTGGGTTGCCAGGTTATAATTTTAAATTGCAAGCATAAAGTTATAACGAAACATGTTCTATATACATACATATCATTGTTTATTATTGTTTTATATTAAAGTTTGTTATATCACTTGTTTCATTGTCTTTAATTTGATAAGTACTTTTCATTTAGTAAATGCGCATTAATAATTGCGAATTACCTTTTTAATCAATTTATTTTTTTTAGTTTTTTTTCTACCCTTTAAAATGTATTTCAATGCTATAAAAAAATGAAAAATTTAATTTAACATAGCCGCGTTCCATCGATACCATATTGTAATCATTGAAATAATGTTTCATATTGGTTGTGATGATTCTTAATCATCTCAATAGATGGCGTGGGATGTGCCTTAGGCACATAAAACCGAAAGAGTAGAAGAAATTCAATTTCTGAGGAGGGATCACGGGTGGCCGAGAGGCTAGGCGTTACTACGGTTTGGCAAAAAGACGCGGGTTCGAATCCCGCCTCATGATCTATTTTTTTCTATTGTTTCAAAATTTACAATTTAAAAAGCATTTCAATGCTATAAAAACAAAAAAATTGATAGATTTATTGTGTTTCATAAAACAATAAAAAAATCAAAATTCAAAATTGTTTATTTGGGGCGAAAAAATATAGGGCTCTTAAATTAAAATTCAAAATATTAAATATGGAATCTTTATTACAATAAAACACAAAATACAGGCAATCTTTATTACAATACATCATTAAAACTTTACAGTAACTTGACGCTAACACTGGGGTATCCTTTCACCCCCAGGCCCGTCACCTCGAAGGTGGCCCCGCAGGGTGGGGGCTGCTCCACCCCACGGTTCATGCAGGCTGACGTCACGTATAGGGTGTCTAGGTTTGGACCTCCGAAGCAAGCTGATGTCGTCTGCAGAGCTGGGGTGGGGATCTTTTGGAGGAGCTTGCCGGCTCTTGGGTCTACTTTGATTACCTGGATTCAGGATAAATGCATTGTTTTAAAATTTATTGCTTTTTTTATGTCATAGCGGGCAACCGAGCTGGTGGTTCGCCAGAAGGTAGTGCTTCTGGAATTCCGAACGGACTGCCCGCTTTTAAGGGGAAAGGGAGAACTAAAGGATTGATGACTTGAAAGAAGTAATGGACTTGTGAGGGTGAGGAAAAGGATCCAGGCCCGAATTACTGAACAGTTATTTTTAACAAAATCCTTCAGATTCTCAGAACGATCCAGTTCTTTAAAAGGGACCACACGCGAGGCACCAGCTCATAAAGCAAATTCAAACACAAATCAATTTATTTGTTGCTTGAACACGTACATAAGATGTCAACTTATTACTATCGTCAGTATTCCCCATGTGAACTGGCATCATATATATATAGGGCCGAAAGCAGCCTACTCACCTGTTTACCGTCGAAGTTGGCTATCCAGAGGTTACCGTCCGTGTCGATGGTCATACCGTCCACGATACCGTCCAGCCCGTGCTCCTTGTACACGAACACCAGGCGGGGGTTCGCTGGAACGATTATTATGATAAATTTTATATAAAATAAAATTATTATCATTTTTTAATAAGAGCACTACGCGGCGGTTCGCTGAAAGTATATTATAACAAATTTTATAAAGAAAAAAAAAAGGTTTGTAGCATTGAAATGCTTTATACATAAGAACACGAGGCTGGGTTCCCTGAGAAATTATTATAACAAACTATTGCCTGTTTTCCGGCTTTCTAAACAAAAAAGTCCAATAATGGAACAAGGACCATCACAATAGAATTCCTCGTAGTATTCAAGAATTAAGTAATGCTAGCGCTAGTATTATGAAAGTATGTATATTCAAGTATTTCAACTTTAAACGATAACTATATTTATGGGGATGTTTTTTTTTATAACAAGTACAATGCATATTTCTTTTATTTAAATGTATGCATAAAAGCAGTGTATTTACACTGCAGATAATATAATTTGTGAATAAAAAAAAAATGGTTGCCTGTAAAGTCGGTTTTACGAGCGAAGATTTTACGTGACAACGTCTTTTTCTCGGTAGAATATTTATTGATATGAATATTATTAAATTGCACAATAGGAACAAGGAATTGAATGAAAATAAGAATTGCTCAAATTTTAACTATAGAAAATATATTTTGTTTACCAAAAAGACAGAGACAGAGACACAAGCACGCGCCGATTCAATGCGCCTAATACTCTAGTGCTGCGCGCGCGGCGGACCGATCATAGTTCGGTGACTCATCGTAACGTTACCGGGCGTTACACTTTTTCATGAGTGACTCCGAGCCGCAACCTAATTTAAGACGTTGTCACGTCAAAAGTTATTATAAATATTTGTCCATCACCATACATGCCACCATAAATAAAGTTTTTTCTCTGACGAACAATCGTAATCTATAGTAATGATATAAAGACGAAGAATTGTTTGAACGCTTCTAATGTCAGTAACTAGAAGTCAGTTTTATAAAATCCTTTCACCGCGGATATATATGTATCACGAGCGAAACCGGGGTGGAGCGGTTGTACACAATAACAATTTTAATCATTTAACTAATAAAAACACTCACAAATGTTGCCAGTCTCAATATCATAGTCGTATCTCCTGACTGCGTACTCAAAAGAGTCTGTATAGTAAAACGCCTTTTCTTTCACGTCCCAGCAGAGCCCGTTCGATATATCGATATTGTCCACCACTCTGTGCGTTTGTCCGTCGGGGTCTACGCGATAGAGGGAGCCCTTTTTCAAGTGGAACTTGCCCGGTTCATACT
Source organism: Zerene cesonia (assembly GCF_012273895.1). Taxonomy (NCBI): domain Eukaryota; kingdom Metazoa; phylum Arthropoda; class Insecta; order Lepidoptera; family Pieridae; genus Zerene; species Zerene cesonia. Next base: position 387,949 of record NC_052119.1, on the reverse strand, counting down.
CGTGGCCCATTGTGCCTGTAATGTGTGAAATTAAAGATTTAATTATATGATAAAAAGACTCGTTGTAACCCGCGTCGTCACTCGCGTCGTACCCCAGTAAAAAGAAGCCTATGTGCTAATCCAGACTACTTATCTATAACTGTTCCGCGATAAATAAATAAAATGTGTAGATTTTACTGATCTTATTGAGGTATCATATCTTTATAATTAAAACAATATTTTCCAATAGAGACGGGAGCTTCAGGTACAAATCAATAGAGAAGACTGGAATACATCTAATAAAGTAAAATAAGACTTGTCCAATAAGCTTCCTAGTTTAAGAAAACTATACACAACAAATTTTTGGAAAGAATAGAAAAATTTGATTACGAGGCGGGATTCGAAACCGCGTTTTTTGCCAAACTGTAGCAACGCCTAGCCTCTCGGCCACCCGTGATCCCGCCACAGTAATCGAATTTCTTCTACTCTTTCGGTTTTATGCGCCTAAGGGGCACCCCACGCCACCTATTGAGATGATTAAGAACCATCACAACACAAAAAATCACAAAAAATATATATTTTTTTACAAAAAATCCTCTCACCAACAAACAGCCTGCCTCTGGGGTCAGCCTTGGCGTCGTTGATCCTGTTCTCGGGCGTGTGCTTGTCCAGCTCGGTTATCGTCCGCAGCCGTTTCGCCGTGCCGTCCTCGCCGTCCCACTGTATGACGACCACCTCGCGCTTCAGCCCCACCACGAATTGGTCCTTTTTACCCTCTACGGGGATTATGAAGCCGGGCATCGCGTCTGGAAAAGGGGCGAAATGTAATCAATTTTATTGCGATAAACGAATTCGTGATTGGAAATTGCTGGAAAAAATTTGTTATTGTGAAGGTGCAACCTTCACAAAATACATATGAATAAATTTTCTAATCTTAATAAAAAGAGTTTTGATAAATGTTGGTAATGTTTTTATATATATAAGAAAAAAAAAACAAAAAAATAATTTAGAATATATTTTTTTTTAACAAAAAACTAAACCGCCTTCCAATTCTCAGAACTAGAAACACAAATTGAAATGTAACCACATGGTCGGCGCTAGCTTTCAAATAAAAATACATCATAAAAATCGGTTCACCCAGTATAAGATAACAAACAGAAAACAATCGCATTGATAACCTTCTCCATTATTGAAGTTGATTAAAAGGGTAAATTAAAAAGATGTAGACAAGCTATTCTGCCCACTCACCCAACTTGGACTTGGTGTGTCGCCCACTGCTGGGCACATACTTATGCACTGTCTGGTCGAAGATGCTCACGAAGTAGAGGGCCTGCTCCTCCTGCGACCAGTGCGGTCCCTCGCCGAGCCACACCGGCTCCGTTACTGCCTTCACTTTTACTGACATCTGAGGAAAGTTTGGAGTTGTTCTTGTATTGGTTCTATTAATAAGTGTGTATTAATTAAACCGGTGACAAACTCATAAAAAAAAATGTGTTTTTATAACTGACTTTATACTTATTTAAATTGTATAACTCATGGTAAACTTATAATACAATTGTATAATCCTATGTCTTTTCTTGGGCCACAAAATTTTCATTCAAATCGATTCAGTGGTTTAGGTGTGAAAAAGAGACAAGACTGCTGAAATAATGATGAAAGTAACTCTTACTCTCGCATTTACAGTATTAATAGGTATTATATAGCTACATCAACATTACAACAAAGTCATTCTATGTGACTATATTATAATACATTTGAATATCCTCCACAGCTCGCTTAATGGCTTAAAAATCGTAAATCTACTATGTTATATATCTGAGTAAGGTCAACTGTGCGCCAATTACATGGGAGATAAAAAACAATGACAGGCATCGGGCGTATTGTAGTGCATATGTATTGTCTATGGGATTTTAAATCAATTAATATCGATAAAAATAAATTTCGATTTTTAACCGAACTTACTTTTTTTAATAAAAAAAATATAAAGATGGCGTTTCGAATTTCGCCAGGTCAGCTAGACAGTAAACAGCCTTAAATTTGAGATAGTTGATACTTGATATCCTAATATTATAAATGCGAAAGTTTGTGAGGATGGATGTATGTGTATGTTTGTTACTCTTTCACGCATAAATTACTGAACCGATTGCAATGAAATTTGATACGTCGATAGCTGGACAATTGGAATAACATATAGGCAACTTATTATTCCGATATTCCTACGGAATACTTATGCGGGTGAAACCACGGTGCGCAGCTAGTGGCTTATAGTTTCAAAAACAAAGACATAATTGTTAAACCAAAAGCTATTTCTAAAAATAACCAATTTATTAACAGCATATTTTAATCAAGACTCTATAAATGATAGATGAAATAATTAACAGTAACTTTGAGGAAAATGATGAGACTGGAATCTGCTGTGATATTTGATAAAAAATAAAATGTGTTTAGCTGTGTCTTTTTGATAATTCTAATTTATTATAATAACAATGTTTAAAATTTTATGACTCGTCCACTGAGATAAATCTGCCATAGATCATTTCTTATAGCTACATTGGCCAATTAAAAAAAAAAAAACGATTTTATTATAGATTTAAATTTCATTAAAATACAAATAATTCATATATTCTCAATTGGAATAAAACATCTCTAAAAAAACATATTGTTGTTGCATTATAAATTCAATTTTCAAAAATCAATAGCTCAAACAATGAGTATTTAATTTTGATGTAATTTCAGGCACTTAGCTTCATTTTCTCATGTACACAATTAAGTTGAATAAAAACATATTGAGGACGCTGCGGTAAGATCAAAGACGCGGCGAGTTTGAATCCTCACAACTGTATTTTAACACACAATAAGTTGGCCACACCACGTATTTCTCGTAAACACTATAACGAAATTTAAAAAGCACCAAAAATATGGATTGATCTTATAATATCATAAAATTAACAAAGCCATACAAAAACCGACTTCATTACATTCAAAATAACATACCTCATCTACGTAACTTCACTTATAATCAATGTGCGCGTGCGCACACACGTCCGACACTTGCCAGATAACGGCCGCCACTAGTCGGATATATATAAACATTGATGACGTCACCCATAGAGATGGGAAACCATAGTTACGTTTTTTATACCAATAAGGTCTAGCGTGATTTCCGAATAGACGGAAGGAACAATATGTTATGATGGTTACGTTTTTTTCAGCCGATGCTTTTAAAAACGAAGACGGCGTTTAATTCGATTGTATTTTCTTTTCGATTTCAATACTCGATAACTCCGTGAGTTTACAAGCGATGGCGTGATTCCTTTTGAAAGAATTTGTGTTGAAATTTCGTCCCATTTTAAAGCTGGTTGCTCGGTCACCCCCCAGGAAGGTCGGTGACTTTTATTTGTTGAAATAAATTACGTATTTTTTTAGTTGTCTTTAGTCAGTGTGTGTGATAATACGCACACATAAGCTAATTTATGAAGCTATAAAGTAACTATAGACGCGACTGTCATTTAATCTGTTTAAGCCCATGTCAGAATTAATAAGACCACCCTATCATTGAACTCTATTGAGGCATTTTGAGAGAAACCAGATTAGCGAAGCTCACACATCCATATACAGATGTAGAGCCTGCGAATAAGTAAAAAACAATTTTTGAGCCGTTTCGGAATGGTCATACCAAGCAAGACTCACTCATCTTGCAATAAATTTTCGCAAACAATTATTATTGTTTAAATTTCATCGAATAAGTCTCACATAGAACGAATACCGCAAATCCCGATGACATCCTATCCTACTTAATACTATAAATGCGAAATTTTGTAAGGATGTGTGTGTGTGTGTGTTTGTTGCTCTTTCGCGCAAATACTACTGAACCGATTGCAATGAAATTTGGTATGTAGACAGCTGGACAACTGGAATAACATATAGGCAACTTTTATCTCGATATTCCTATGGGATACGGATTTACGCGGATGAAACCGCGGGGCGCAGCTAGTATTAATATATTTCCTTATCATTTTATTCAATCAGTTTAATTGCCGCGGCATTTTTTTATATTTAGTTATATTTACTAGTAACAAGAAGTAGTTATTACACATCCATCTATCAGAATATCGTGAGCAAAACGTCCAAGAATCAAAAGTCAACGGCATGTGACATCTGCCAACCCGGCACTTCGCCAGCGTGACGGAGTCCAGCCTGAACCCTCATAGGAGGCCTATGTCTCTGCAGGGGGTAAAAATATGGCCTGATAATGAGTAAATTAGTAGTTTGATACTCGAGAAAGGATTGCTATCACGAAAATACCACGACAACGGGAACTACTAATTGGGAAACCTCGTTACTGGCGGGTATCCTTAACATGAAACGATCCTTTATTAGTTTACGATTTTTTGTTTTCATACAATTAAAAGACAGGTCAATGTTTTTGTATATAACCCGAAATATAAACTACACCAACCACTGAAAACATGCTACTAACTGCACCCGACTTTACCTACCATGAACATCGTTCCATTATAGTCACAAATGAAAACAGCGTATCGTATCTTTATGAAATTTGGTACAGATTATATACAGTCTGGATTAGCCCATAGGCTATTTTTTAATCCCGGTACCGCGCGAGTGACGCCACGGGATACACCTAGTATATAAAGCAACTATGCTAATGAAAAACTAAACTAGGCTATGAAAAGTCATTTTCTATGACCTAGGGTTTAAAATAACCCTTAGAGAGGGTAAAATTTTGTTACTTCAAATTACAAAATCAGTCATTCATATCACGCGATCAAAAAACCGATAAAAGTTGATTTGAAACCAGTTTCCGCTTACAACAATCATATTAGGTCGTAGACATTTCAAAGATCCACGATCAGTTTTAATACGACGTGGACATACCATTATAAATCCATTACTTCGACGCAGGATAATTAACTGTCTACGTGACGGTGCACCAGTGACTAGACACTGCTATTTAATAAGATTATACCGGGAAAATGTATTAAAACCGTTGAATAAGTTTTCCAAGAATGTGGGCGAGGTGGTATAATCCTCGGATCTTTGTCGTGTAACTTCTCCGCTTAGCTATAAAGATTGAGGCAATGAAACAATCATTATAACATAATGGACGGATAACGGTACTAGCTGTAGCGCACGGTTTTGCTCGCTGGATGTTTAGGGATCTGTAACCAAAGGGTAGAACGGGACCCTATTGCTAAGACCGCGCTGACCATTTTTCTGTCCATCTGTCACCAGGATACAGTTTCAAGATCCGTGAGTTTCAGAGATGATGTATTTATTTTGTCGTTATAATAATAAATAGTAAAAGGATTGAACCATACGTTTTTAAGGACAACATTTTTTGGATAACACCTAACAATAACGTAAATAACGTCCTACTACGTACCTGATTTTGACCGGAAAAGCACCCCTTACGCAAAATCTACTTTTTGTTCTTTGGTCGTTCGTGACCGCTAACATAAGATGGTCCATCCCTTGCTTGCTCGTAAAGGGACGATAGCATCGTGGACCAAAGTGACATCATAGGTTACATGGCCAATTACCTCATCTCAGATGCGATTACTAATAAGTGATCGAAATATCTTCGCGGTGTCAATCAACAATATCATTGATTACATATCTCCTATCTCAACTCAAAATTCAATATTATTATGAAATCTTATACCTTTAAACGAGCAATTCTTGTATATATATAATTGGGATCTCGGAATCGGCTCCAACGATTTTCATGAAATTTAGTATACAGGGGGTTTCGGGGGCGATAAATCGATCTAGCTAGGAATTTTTTTTAGAAAATGTCATATTCGTGTTTTATTCGTGTTTTTTTTTCCTGACATCTATTGGTGAATAATAATACTATTTTGCTTCCTAGATAGCTGGACAACTGAAATAATGTCATATTCGTGTTTTATTCGTGTTTTTTTTTCCTGACATCTATTGGTGAATAATAATACTATTTTGCTTCGTAGATAGCTGGACAACTGAAATAACACATAGGCACTTTTTATATCGATATTCCTACGGGATACGGTTACGCAGCACGCTTACGCGGTTTCAACCGCGGGTCACAGCTAGTATTATATAATGAACGCAATATAGAAAGTGTAATCCCTTGTTTATGGTATATGAGGCAATTGTTACATATTACGCCGTTTAATCTTCTTTAAGGACAAAATAATGAAATCTCTATGCCGTACACTGCGACTTTTTTACATTATATAGTAAAAATATGAGTTAATTTTTAGAGTGACATGATTTAGATTTAAAAAATGCCTCTTAGGACTTTCAATATAAATAAATAATAGTTTAAAAAAACTAAAAAACACGCTTTTTAGAAAACCGAACTAAAAAATAGAAAATAAATTTAAATGAATTTAAATTAAGAAAATAGTGTTAAAATTTTCAATGAATATAAATTAATAATAGTGTGAGTAAAAAAAAAATAATTTTATAGAAAAAAAACCGTGGGGTGCTTTTTAAGATATTATCGAAATCATAATCACTCTACTCATATCTCTCAATAAAATATCTATAACCATTGACACCATGCACCCCACGCTTTTTTTTTAAATAAAATAATTTTACTTTTATTTAAAATCATTTTACTTTATTTTTATTTTAATTTTATTAAACTATTATTTATTTTAAACTATTATTTATTTTCTACTTTTTAGTTTGGATTATTTATAATAGCTTGTTTTTATAATTTTAAACTATTGCACGACTCGAACGACGAAAATTTTAATTAATTTTCTTACCTTATCGACTATAGATGAAAATTATATAAATTAACAAAAAGCATATTTTGCAAATTGAAAACTGGAATAATTTTATCAAATTAGTGTATTGTCATCGGTCCTCAATAAATCTAAAAAGTTTGAACGAAATCTGGCCGTTTAAAGTGGGTCAAAATCGCGCCCAAAGAAGTTGGTTACAAACAAACATACAAACATACTGGTGAAGCTAATAAAAAGCGTGTAAAAAATAGTTCGCAGCATTCCTTTACATGAGTTGGAGTTTTATTTATCTGTACCACGTTTTATTTATCATATCTTTTCCAACATACTCAAAGTAGCTAACATTTTATTCTATGACATGGGCTTTTCCAAAGATTATAATCATGTTAAACTTCCAGCTCCGTGTGTGTCCGTTCGTTATCTCATAGAGAGACCAATTTTATCCGGTTATCACTACACGATAGTCCGTTCGATTGACGGGAAAAGATTTTTTGCACACAACTTTATTTTATCAAAATATTTATTGGGTGTCATAAAAATTTCATTACATATGTAAGTTATAAGGCGATGACTTCGTACATATTAAATTAGTAATATGTATCTATTTATATAAACTCTAGAGCACGTAATATTTAAATGTCTTAGAATATAGTACAGTCCATCATTTATCGTTATGACTATGTGACTCATAGATGACAAATATGAAAAATAAATGTATTATTTTGACTCTTAAATGCCACCTCAAATTCTATTCATAGCCAGGTTTAAGCCTTAGATCGTAGAATCGATTATTGTCTAGAGAAAATCATGTTATTAACAGAAATCGTGTACATGCAACAACGTTGTTGGCCATTTACCTGTTTTGACCTCAATTCTATGTGGAAGTTAATATGTACTAAGAGGTGCCTTTGAGCGTCTTTACTCTAAGCAAAACCAAAGGCACAGGCTCTATTCTGCTTTTAAATCTTTATTGAAATATGACAAGGCAATTAGATAAAAAATATTCTACCCGAGTTATATATTAATTATATAAATTAGAATCAAGTTTACTCCGACGACCGTCGTTTTGACCAAGGAAAAGAAAAAAACAAAAATTCAAGTAACAGTAAGAGAAACATAACCCATATCACTACTTTAATGAATATGTAGACCATAAACGAGTTAATTTTATCTGATAAACGTTTATAACCATTTAGATAATATATTATTTAAGATAATTGATGCGAATTCACACCGTGAAATGGATCCTTAATTAAATCCAGAGAATAATAAATTCAAATCGACACTTTTTTTCATTCATTAAATTCAGCAAGATTTCTTATAGTTGAGTATTTGTATCAGAAGATAAAGTAGCGATTAGGTAAGACATGAATGACCCAAGTTACGAAAAACAGTTATGAAATCGTCATTCTTATAAACTCTCTCTGAACACAGAATAAAAGTAGGGAAATTATTTAATCAGGATAATAAGATAAACTCATGAAATTATTTTAATGTCATCGATCGTCGATAAGTGCATAATATTAAATTGTTTCTCACTGTTTGAAGTGGATCATAATTAAAATCGAGTCTAAAAGAGTCGTTTATAAGCAAACATGTAGGTGAAGCTAAGAAGGGTGTTAATAAATATTATCACAGGACAATGGTACAAATTTGAAACAATATGTAAATGCCAACCGGACCTGGCCAGAGTGATGGATTAAAGCCTGAACTCTAATAGGAGGCCTGTATCTCTGCAGTGGGAGCGTGTACTGATGGTGATGATGATGTAAATATTGAGCCGCGTATGAACAGCTGAAGTTAAAAGAAACCGAAAATTAGAAAGTTAAATTATGCCATACGGACAAGGGGAGAAATTGGCCTAAAATGCTTCTTTGAGAAGTTAACTTCGTCAAATCTGGAACAATCGAGACATAACAACGAAATAATAGGTCCTGATTTCTTTGTCCTATCTTCATATATAGGGCTCCTTTTCACATAAATTCGTATCATTACATTGTAAACCTTGCAATCTATGAGAGTAATATGGTTATACCAACATAAAAAAGTTAATTGAAAGTCTATTATAAATTACTTTCTAATAACAGTGACGTGGACAGCAAATATCTACCTCTATTTTGCTGTCGAGAGACTACTTTTTACGCTCGCTGCCATATGCATTGAATACAAAATGAGATTGATGGAATTAAATTAAATATATATTTAATACCTACACGATATTGGCGTAAGTATTCACTGTAACAACTAGCAAATAATTAAAGAGGAAAGAAAGATAAATCACCTACGACAAAGTTCACCGGACAGCGACGTTTCTGAGGGGGGAAAGTACCCCCCCCCCCCCCAGATTATGTTACTATGTTATAATATAAACGTTTCATGATTATAATGATACTGAAAGTGTTTTGAGTGGAATAGAAATTCGAATAAGTTCAAAACAAAAACTATTCAGGTCTGCATGTCCGAATATATTAGGATATACACTACACAGGCACGCTACTGTAATTAACCGGGACTTACATACAAAATTGGCATTGTCACTTCAGTAGAATACATTTAAACCAAAACCTCTCTAATCTCTTAGTTTATATTAAATCGTAATTAACTATTTTTAATTACATTCGTGAATTGACGACTGCGCAGTAATATTTATATAATATAATACGATATTATTAAAAATGATAATTTATAAAAATTGACTGAAACAGAAAAATCCCTGGACATTTCAAAAATAAAAAGCAATTCTTACGATTCAAACAAACTCACTTAAAATACCGCCAGGGGATACGTCTAGACTCCCACCAATTTATATACGATGCATTCTCACAACGACATACAAACACAACTGACCGACACACAGTTGTCGGTCAACTATTTGATAACACAACTTTCCATCGGGATCATCGTACTTTATCGACGCGGCGATCGAAAACTAGTCGCCGCTAAAGTTCAAGTTTTACTATGATTGCTCGCTTGTCCAAATATATGGTGGCGTGTGTATTTTTTCAGCGTATATTGATTTATTTATAATACTTTATTGTATAGACTAGCTGACCCGGCAAACGCTGTTCTGCCTTATCATTTAGGGGTATGAAAAATAGATGCTGGCTGATTCTCATAGGTACCGGATAAGCACAAAACATTTCATCAAAATCGATCAAGCCGTTTCGGGGGAGTATGGCAACGAAAACTGTGACACGAGACTTTTATATATTAGATTTAAACAGAAACAAGTGAAACGATAAACAAAAAAGGCATCGTTTGTACAAGAAGCGCCCTTATTGCTAACAGCAATCTCTGCCAGGCAATCCAGTAGAAAAGGAAATGTAAGAAGCTCTGGGATAATGGAAAAGCAACAAAAAACCGAAACATACAATAAGTATATTGTATTTTGATGTATTTTTCTAAATATCGACCTATTGTAAGCGTTACAACTAGCTAACGATTTATGTAAACAAAGCATAACGCACAACTAAATGTCTATATCCTAGTATTTTCTTGTGTTTTTGATTTAATGTGAGTATTATACATTTGGAAAATAAAAACTTATATCAATTAATTATTTGTCCCGACGTCTCCAACACTTTGCAATGAGCACGGTTACATTAAACTCTAAATGACAAATTCCTGTGAGACCTGAGACATTAAAGATTAACCTTGTTTTTCGCGCCATTATAAATCCTACTAATCCTATCCTACTAATATTATAAATGCGAAAGTTTGTAAGGATGTGTGTGTGTGTTTGTTGCTCTTTCACGCAAAAACTACTGAACAGATTGCAATGAAATTTGGTACGTAGACAGCTGGACAACTGGAATAACATTTAGGCCACTTTTTATCCCGATATTTCTACGGGATACGGACTTACGCGGGTGAAACCGCGGGGCGCAGCTAGTAATATATATTCGTATTATTATTATAATAAAAATGCAAACATCTACTAAACTATGTCAATTTCTTTAATCTAATCTAGTCTTTAACTTCAACAGATGCTCTTTGTCATACATGTCGAGATGTAAATAATTTTTCAGTATTTCTTTTGTTTATTTAAAATTTACGATTTTAAGATTGACACATAACACCATAACGCCAAAACACAAACCGGCTACATCAACTAAACGATTCCACTTTTAGCGAGAAGATACTTCAAAGCGTAAAGATTTTCTAACGATATATTTTTTGGGATCACAAACAATAAAACTCTATATTAAAAACTAGCTGACCTGGCGAACTTCGCAACGCCATTGACCTTTATTCGAAACATTTATCCGTATTTTTTACATTTTAAACCTTCCCTGGACTATTATGAATGCATCAAAACCAAAATTATCAAAATTGGCTCAGCCATTCTCGAGTTTTAGCGAGACTAACGAAAAGCAATCGACTTTTATATATAAGATGTTCTTTATATATTCATACGTTGTCCTACTTTTATTGAATAAATTTATATAAAAAATGTTATGTATTTATAAGGCATAGACTAATTCCACAGGCTCCACGTTTAATCACTTAATAATTTGATTACAATAACTTATTTAATTTACTCTAACTCCATCCATGAAGAGGTAACAATACAAAGTATTTAATAGAGATTTTGTTATATAAAAATTATTTTAATTAAAATTCAACTGCTGAATTTATAAAAATTATAAACCTATTATTAATGTTCACAGACATTATTATTATGTATTATATTATAAATAATAACAAATATTTTTAACTTACAGTTGTAAATCTCGTTAACACAAGCGTATACAACGACAGACGACTTGGGTTGTGTGTGGACGTTGTTATCTTTTCGTTATATACCGACTTGTATCTAATCATTGTGATATAAGAGAATAGGGCTGTCACGTGGAAGTTTTTGTAGGGTTTGACACGTAATTTTCTACGTGTGAGGGCTATATAGGGCTGGTATTTCCAGATCCTTGGCAAATATAGAGCATTCTTTTGTATGATATTATATTATAGGGCTGTCATTTGTGAGTTGTTGTACCTTCCATAGATCACGTGAGATTTCTTGTCAGGATAGGGCTGGTATTTCCACGTTCTTGGCAAGTATGGAAACTAATGTATGACATTAAATTCAAGGGCTGTCACTAGTAAATTTTTCGTCAGTATAGGAAAAACTTGACTTAATCTGTCTCATTAGGAAATAGGGTTGTCATTTGTACATTTTTCTTAATGCGTTGTTTATGTTATTCTTTGAGATAACTTTTGACTTGTAGATATTCAAAACTTGTCTTTCTGATGCATTAGTTGTTGTAATTTGTAACATCTCAGTATTTCAAAATCCATAAAACCATCCTTTCAATACTCCCCGACAATTGCGAAGTAAAACCCATTATTTAGATCCAAAAGACTATGAATATGAATTATGTTTTTTTAACGACAGAACCTATTGCAAAATAAATTCTCTCTCATCACATTTCAGTGTGCATCTTACTACCATACATGATAACAAAGGAATTTTAGTCGGACAATCGTGGAAAATATTTCCGTTAATGGCTGCGGACATAACGACGTAAACGCTTGTTTTTGTGTTGATATCGGAATATTTGGGTCCCTCGTTTGTGTTCAGAGTTATCGCGAGTTTGTTTACGTACTCCTTCTACTTATAACAACGATTACAGTTTTCTTGTAGGTTCAAGGCGATCAAGCATATGTTAGTTGCCGTAAAAGAAATCTTATTTGAACGTAAGATATTGTAGGTAAGATATTTACAGATTTCTTATATTTCTGCCTTAAGTAAATAATATCTCCTGCTCCTAAACTCAAACTCAAACTCAAACATATATTCATTCAACTAGACTTGCTATAGAAGCACTTTTGAATCGTCTTATTACACAGTTATAACATTTACCACCGGTTGGGAAGGCAGTTTCTATAGAGAAGAGCCGGCAAGAAACTGTAGTTGCTCTTTTAAAATAATATAAATTTTACATTTTAATTATACATATTATGTAACATGTGAATAACAATTATGCCATTGATTCTAAGGAGACAAAGCGACGATACATGTAAGGCTTTGGGGTAAAACCTGTAAATTACTTGTTACTATATTAATAAATAAATAAATAAATAAATAAATAAATAAATAAATAAATAAATAAATAAATAGATACATCCTATAAATATTATAAATGCGAAAGTTTGTAAGGGTGTGTGTGTGTTTGTTGCTCTTTCACGCAAAAACTACTGAACCGATTGCAATTAAATTCGGTACGTAAACAGCTGGACAACTGGAACAACATATAGCCAACTTTTTATCCCTCTAATCCTACGGGATACGGACTTACGCGGGTGAAACCGCGGGGCACAGCTAGTTATTATATGTCGGTTTGGCATTTTTAGACATGTTTTTGCTAAGGTAGCTGAAGCTCAAATAAAGGATCATATTGTAACACTCATCCTACTATGTATGTATGGATGTTTGGTACACTTTTACGCAACAACAGTTTATACAGATAGGTATGACATTTGGTCGATGATTTTTTTTTTTTAGATTTTAATAGAATTTTAATTCTTAATTACATTTTATTAATTACATTTATGTAATTTTATACTATTTGGGAATTATAAACAATAGAAAAAAATTGATGGCGAGGCGAGATTTCAACTTGCACCATTCGCCATACCGGGGCGACACGTTACCACTCGGCCACCAATGACTAGCCTAGCTATTTATTAATTTATACCTTTGGTCAACCAACATTTGTATACTGTTATTCTGACATATTAATCTACTATACAAAACTAAATCGGGTTTTCCTTCCTGACGCTATAACTCCAGAATGCACGAACCGGTTTCCAAGGTTTTGCATCCGTTGGAAAGGTCTCGGGCTCCGTGAGGTTTATAGCTAAGAAAATTCAGGAAAAATTTCAGAACAGAAAATCGGGAAAATCATTTTTCACTTACAGCCATCTGGTGGCGAAACGGATTTCGCCGGGTTTGCTAGTATTATATAACAATTTTTCTTATGAGAAGTAACAAATAATTAAAGGTAAACGCAGCAATCGAATTTCTTCTACCCTTTTTTTATGTCATATTGGGCAACTGAGTTGGTGGTTTGTATGTTGGTAAGCGATCACCCCCGTCCCTTAACATTCACAGAGGTGGAGGAAAAGATTGATGACTGGAAAGAAGGAATGGACCGGGAAGGGTCTGGTCCGAACACAGTAGCATGCAATTATTTCACGCCGGTTTTCTGTGGGGGTGTGGTACTTCCCGGGCGCATGCTGGCCCAATACGTGCCGAAGCGCGCTCGACTCCCACAAAAGAGATTTTTGTGATATTTAGGCAGTGTTGATGGTATAGCAATATCACATTCTAAAATGTCTTTCTCCAACCCCCTTGTGTTTTGGCGCAATTGTACAAATTAGTCTGTCTAGGTCATTCATAGTTTATCAGACCTATGCAGTTAAGTAAAGACTTATTGCAACGGTATCTAGACAATGTTACTTGCACACGATGCCGAGATAAATCCGAAGATAACAGGATCGCGGGATAAATGCAGATAAAGTATGTTTATCTAGACATTTCTATACAAATCGACGATTGTGAGATTATAGTTTATAATATGCGTTAGATAAATTTATTTATTTTATTTTATTATATCCAATTGTTTGGGATTACGCGAGTGTGATACGATATAAAATTAAAAACATTGTAGCTACTCTGTTTCTGAATCGCGCTATTGAAATGTTTTACGTTGTTATTATTTGGATTCACTAGCTTTCGCTCGCTCGCTTTTTCTACATATTAAACCAAAAGAAAGTCAGCGCGGGGCTTTGCTAACATAATTTCCGTCCCCGTGGCATTTCAAGGATAAAAACTAACCAATGTTCGTTCTCGGTTCGGGCCAAATTTCATCCAGTAGTTTTGACATAAAGGAGTGGCGGAGAGACAGAGTTATTTTAATAATATCAGTGGGGACGAAGGAAGGATAGGCATATAAATGTCACCGTAAAATTATAAACACGTTTATTCTAATTAATTGAAATACAATCAATATTTAATTAACATCGTCGCCTATCAGCCGTGTGATAAACTTGCTGCTAACCAATTTTATTACTTTGAAGAATTATATTCATATACTCATGTATAGAGACCAAGAATATAACATGAATTTTTTTTTTGATAATTAGTTAAAACCCATATTAATCTAATATGTATATTGGAAATTGAGATTGATTTTTATGATAGCTAGCAATCCGCCCCGACTGCCCCCGTGGTTTATATATAGCCTATAGCACTCAGGAATTACGTACTGTATATAAAACGGTGAATTTTTGAAACCGGCCCAGTAGTACCTGAGATAAGCGCGTTCAAACAAACATACTCTTCCTTTTAAATAATAATAAGTATAGATTTGTTATTATTTACACTGGTTAATAATTAGCCTAATCTCGACTATATTCATGAATGTACTAGCGGCAGGCCGCGGCTTCGCTCGCATAATAAAATAAGTTCAGGGTGTCGACACTTAAATATTTACGCTGCAAATTAATTCTACTGAAAACTACATAGTATAAAACAAAGTCGTTACCCGCGTCTGTACCTTTGTATGTATGTATGTATGCTTAGATCTTTAAAACTACAGAACGGATTTTGATGGGGTTTTTTTTATAATAGATAGAGTGATTCAAGAGGAAGGTTTATACAAATACCAACATCTATTAAACTACTCTGAATTTAATGCGTGCGAAGCCGCGGGAAAAGCTAGTTTATTAAAAAAAAACAACAATAAACTCACCGGAACCTTATTTGCGAACTTCTTATATCCTTTCATATGATGTATAGGTAATCTATTAATTTCTCGGTCTAGGTATTTCCATTAACTCAATACCTTTCCCATATATACATAGTGTGATGGTATGTCTGTAAATAGAAAAAAAAATTAAAAACATTAATCACACATACATTTTTCCATCATTTCATGAAGCGGGATTGGAACCCGCGTCCCTCGCCGTACTCTGGCGAAGGCTGACCACACGGCCGCTCAACATTCCACTTAAGGAATAGAATTTCTTCTACTCTTTTCGCTTTTATATGCCCAAGGGGTACCTTCGAACCCGCGTCATAATAGTATTTCTCTTTAAATAATAATAAACATTTTAATGGTTAAACTCTAAAAATTCTACATGAGTCAAGTAGACGGCTTTAGTTTCAATACGAATAGAAAAGTTCTATAGAAAATGGTATAATTTTTCATTTAGGACAGGCTAAAAGACCCGCATGCCAAAATATATTTATACCCTGTACATATTTCTGGATGCTTATCCAGAAATATGGCAATGACATCTTTTACAATTCGTCCTGAAATCTGACGTCCTAATTTCAAATAACTTTTGCTAACTTATTCCCATCCCTATACGCAATTTAGAGGAACAATTGAAGAAGGGGATACTTTTGCCTAATTAAAAACCATTGTAAAAAATAAAAAAGAAATCTTGTAAACCAATACTCACTCATCACTTCCAACGAGATCTATGCCCTGGACATCCGCAATGTCGCTAAACGCTTGCGACTTAAAGTCGCATTTAATCTGACCATCGACAATAGACCACTCGAACACCGTCACTCGTTGGTCTATGGCAGCCGACACCAACAGATTGTCGATCACAATGACACCTGTCACTTGGGAACAATGGCTGCCAGAATGCGACCAACAGCATTTATTTTTCAAAAGATCATTCGTCACTTCAAAGTGGAAAAGCTCCACAGCATTGTCGTCACCACCGGTGGCCAATAGCAGTTCAGTATCAGACAGCTCTTTGGCGCAAATGCTGTTTATACCCGACTGGTGGGTCGTGCAAGTAGATATTGGTCTATCTGATATATTCAGTACATTCCAGAGCGAAATCTCCCTTACGGTTGTGCTTGATAAGAGAAGTTTTGTATTTCCGACGTCAACGATTTTCGTTTTCAGTATACAAGCACCATGATACACCACATCGTTTATTTTATGAAAATCCTTAGAATTCAAATCAAATTGAAATATACGTAAAATTCCATCTGAGCAACCAGCGAATATCTCATATGTATTATCGTCTTTTTTATAATTATCTAAATCCATTATTCTCGTTTCTGGATTAAAGTCTATTGCGTCATCTCTGAACATTTTTTTATACCTTCTTTCTCTGTCTGTCCCATTTATCATATAATTGACCAATTCTTCTGCGGTTACCCTTATTTCGCCATCTACTTTATCAAATAGAATTTTATTTATGCATATTTGTGCTCGGCCACCAGCTGATACAACCAACAGCGTTCTATCGTCCAATTTGTTTATTTTTAATGCCCTTACATTTGACAAATGTTTTAAAACGAGTTCATCTTTAAATTCTAGTGCAGAATTTGAACTGGACACCCTTAGCGTAGTATCTTCACCACCAGATATATAGAACAATGTATCATCCATTTTGTGAGTTATTAAACAATTGATTTCTTTCGAATGTGTCCCATGTACAATATTTTTGGAAACGATTTTATTTAAATTAAACCTCTCTAAATGAATATTCGCTTCCTTTATGTAAATGAAGCTAATAAATTCATCGAAATTTCCTTCATCATTTTTAATATAGCGTAAAACATCCCAGGACCTGTGGCCTCCACCGCATGGTACTTCTAGTGCTCTAGCATTATTTTTTATATCGAAAACGACAAAAGCCCGTTCTTGGAACCCACATATGTACCTATCGTTTGTATCAACAAATCTTTCAACCCATTGGAAATCTAAATCTTTATTGTAACTATGCGATAAAGCATTTAAGTTGAAATATTTCATGGTCCCATCTCGTCCAGTGGTAATAAACTCATTATTCCGTACATTTATCGATGTTGGACCATATCTTCCATGTAAGCGTTTAAAAGTTTTTATAGGTGTTTTTTCCCCGCGAACAAATACGTGTATATTTCCTACACGATCTCCTACTATGAGATTATCTGAACTGAGGGCGCAGGCCGTAATCCAACGCTCTTTACAATTTGGCAACTCGAATTCAGCATACACGTCTATTTCCTTACCACTGTGCTTGAGAACGGTAATTTTACCCAAATCAGCACAAAACACTAGATGTCTATTCAATAGCCAGTGCATGGAAAGTATTTTGCCGATATCTAACTTTGTGTCAATAACGTTACTGATCATTGGAGGTCCTTTGCAGTTTTCGATAAAAACATCAAATTTCCCCGTCATGTCTACGACAGCTATCAATTGCCTACATGACGATACACTGACTAATTTGTACGTCGATTCGTGTTTAAGTTTGAAAGCGGTTGAAGATTTTGAATCGACATCATAATAAACTAAATCATTATTTTCATTCATTGCTATAACATTCCTTCTTGCAGTGAATACTATCTTCTTTGGCGTGTCAATATCTAAATTAAGTATTTCACTGTTCTTATTAAATTCATCTAAAATTGAGAGTGGGTGTAATATCACAGCGCCATCAGCTCCCCCTGTGACTAGATGCTCTTCATTTGCATCCAACGACCAAATGCATGCGTTTGTGTGAGCTGGGATTTTCTTAAGCAAATTACCAGCAAAATCCCAATAGCATATTGCAGAATCTTCACCAACAGATATGACTATATCATTTACTATGCAATTACGCATCACTCTGGCACCATGTCCATATAACTGATGCAGGGGATGAATGTGAACATTTTCCCAGAATGCTTTTGTATCAAAAGTGTGGGTAGTTTTGTTTTTTATGGTCCAGATATGAACTGATCTGTCGTCTGATGTAGTTACTATAACTCCTTTTTTGGGATCACAGCTTATTGAGAATATGACACCCTATAATGAGAACAGGAAAGAGGAAATTAAAAAATTAGTATTTAGAAGTTTCTAGCTTAATTTAAATTTGTGATGATTTCTGGCCATATAATTTACAATAAATTATCTTAGTGGGTCTATTGGGACCAAAATTTGTTTTTTAAGAGAAGCAAAGGCCTTATACTGATTGCATTACAAATTTTGTTCCTATGTCAAATTTTGTAAAATAGATTTTTGACATTGTTTATTTTTAGTTTTTGATTTTATAATTCAAATATAACTTAATTCACGAAGAATTTAATATAGTAAAAGAATAGTTACATTAATGGAATAATTGTCAAATATTTGAGGAACTTAAAATAAGTTGATTGCTGACTTTTAGTCATTCTCTGAAATTAAGTGTGACCTGCCCAGGTCTACTAAATAAGACATAAGTTACATTATAAATCTTCATACCTTGTGTCCCCTCAAATAGTGCATCGGCTCCTCATCCTCATAACTGATAAGTACTTCTGAGAATACAGTTCCACTGAACACCAGTATGCCTTCGCTCAGTGGTAAAAGCAAGCCACTATAGAGTATGGAGTTATTTTTGTTTTTGTATTGTTTTTCTAGCGATTGTGTTTCTGTATTCCATATCTATAATAATAGAATTATAAAAATATATTATAGCAATGAAAATTTTAACTAAATCTTCAATAGGATCCAATCCCATGGTATCCACACTGGCTACAGTGCATATATCATGTTTTAGATCTTTCTGTTACATCAAATTCGTAAATCTGTTTATCTTTGATAGTTATAGTTATGTGAAGGTTTGGGTAGTCTGAAAAGACAATTAAATTTTTTCATGCTTGTCTATTCTTGATCCACTAGCGTTTGGATTGAATTGCTGTAGCCTTGGGTCTAAAAAGGATCTTAAATTAAAAATATATTTTGAATTAGAAAAATTGTAGGTACCTGAACCACATTGTGAGCAGTTAAAAGTGAAATTTTGTTATTTGGCAACCATATTCCCGAATGCAACCAATCATCACAAACTATGGAAGCAAAACAGCAAGTAAATATGATTTCCTTCTTATTTAGTGCAACTATTGTGAATTGTTTTCCGCCATATACCAAAATCTTGGATTCGGTTTTCAAAGGTACGAAACCATATATTTTTTGGCCTTTTAACACGTGTAACCGTTGCAATAATTTGCATGAATTTACTGCATATACTTGCATATAACTACCTATTCCTGAAAATAATATTTAAAAACAATTAATTTAAAAATGTAGGTTATGTTTACAAAAATATTATTCAAAATATATACCAGCTAGAATAAAATTATCATATAATTTAACACTCGTCACATCGGTTCTAGTCAATAATGACATGTTTAAAGTAAGTTTTAATTAAATTTTGTGCAAAACTATGAAAAAAATATTAAATGTTGGGATAATTTGAGGTTATTCGGTGTTTTGCTCTGCCACCGATAACCGATTTGAACTAGTTACTACAACAGACAACTCAGCGAAAGCCTGAACAAAATTTGACAGGTCGGCTATATTATCTATACCATAGCACAGATATCATAATTCTATACCATAATAACTTATGTAATAACTTAAGACAGAAGGTCTTTAAGTAGAGACTAAATAGGTAAACCGACTTGGTATTACATGGATCTCACAACTTTTTACGGTAGAGAGACTGAGCTGTGAGACTTGGGTTTTTTTTTCAGGATATTTTTGATGGCATAATATATAAACATCTCAATTCAATACAAACAATGAGTTCAATCCCCAACTCTAGAGGAATTTGAATTAAATAATAGTGGCACATTATTTTAGGCGCCGATAGCACTTATGTGTTGTATAAAATATTGAAAAAAAATCAGTAATGTAGAAGTAATTTATTTAATAAAGGTGGTAAGGAAAAATTACATAAGATATTTTTATCATTCCTTTTGAAAGTTGTCCAATGGATAGTGCTCGCCGTTTTTCTTCAGGTGATGTTCTAATTGTTTCATTTGTTTCCTGAAAATAATTACGAATATATACGTATTTATATTCAGTAACCATCTGTTCTAAAACGACATGGTTTCTATTTTAAATAAATATAGTAATTGTTCTATCAAGTTTTTATTTAAATATTTGATATATATTTTAACTGATGAAATAAATCTAATCCGAGTTTATATTTTATATTATCTGTGTAACACAAGCGGCAAAAGCAGAAAAAATAAGAAAAATAATTAGCATACTGTAGTTTTGGCGGCATGTCATAATACACATCTTCAAACATTTCTTTCCAATGCGGTTTCTTTTTCTTTTCGGCATCTTGCATTGTCCTCACAACGATATCTCGAGATTCTTTTATCAACGCCTTGTCTGCTTCTTCGTTCCAAAGACCTATGGGTATCGAATACATGTAATTTAAAAATCCAGTTTTACCAAATATTTAAGTTAGTTGTTAACCTAAGAAAGATATACTTTTTACCTTTACGTTCAAGATATAAACGTAATTTTTGAATTGGATTTTCATCGGCGGTCCATTTTTGTATTTCCTCTATGGATCGATAGGCTGTGCTGTCGTCCGATGTAGAATGGTGACCTACCCTAAAGAAACATAAATTTTACATTTACAAATTGAACAATTTCGTCTAGGATTTGGGAATATACATAGCTGATTATAAGTTAGTTTGGTAAACGTACATGGTTACTGCTAGCTGTTGATAATGAGTTTATAAGTCGAGGGTTTAAGTGTAAATCAAAAAAGTGCTTCAAATTTTGTTATTCATCTATCCCGTACCTATACGACATAGCCTCAATAAGCACTGGCTTGTTCTTAACCGCAATTTCCTTAGCAGCCCGCACCGCGTTGTACACAGCTAGCGCGTCCGTCCCGTCCACACGCAACGTGTTGATCCCAAGAGACGGTCCCCGCGCCGCTATCCCGTCACCTCGGTACTGCTCGCTAGATGGCGTTGATATCGCATATCCGTTGTTTCTGCTGGATTTTGAATTTCGAATTATTTTTGGTGATGATAAAGAAAATTTTGAATAACAGTAGAATTTTGATAATCTATTAATTATCTTTCTTTGTATGTTCGACTCCAATCTATGTATGTTTAGATTATATTTTCCTGCGTGTGTACATTTCTCATCATATTTACCATTTATGTTTTAAATAATTTATTATTTATTACAGTGTTAATATTAAAATAATAATTTTTATACATTAATAATAACAAACTATAAATGTATTCATACTCACCAGAACAAAATGACTGGACATTCAAGAGTAGCTGCAAAATTAAACGCAGCGAACGCATCACCTTCTGAGGCAGCACCTTCACCGAAGTAACAAATAACACAGCGGTCGTTGTCTGGCTGACGCTTGAAGGCGTAAGCTGCACCAACTGCTTGAGGCATTTGGGTTGCTAGTAAATAGAGAGAAGACTGTTTAATCATTTTGTTAAGGCCTGGCGCCTTTTTCTGTAGAAAATCGGATAACCAGGGAAAATATGATGATGTTATTTATAGAAAAGAGGCATAATATTATACATGTTCTGTTATATAATAAATAGATACTGGCAAGGAAAAGGAAAATTCCTCTCCTTAGCGACCATTTATAACGTAATATATCTTCGGATAAATTTTTGGAGAAAGGCAAGGGAATAACTTTAAAAAAAGGCATTATTAGTAAAGGCTGTTATTGTCATTGCCAGTAGGCAAGTAATGCTTTTGATTCAGTAATTCGATGAATTAATGGATAAGTAAGACAAACTATGTGATTGGGCAAAAGGCTCAATGCTCTTTTATGAAAAAACAGAAATCTGTATTTGTATATAATCTGTATACTTGAACCTTATTACAAATAACATAGTTTTATTATTATTATGTGTTAATTACCTAAAGGACTGGATATAGTGACGATATTCAATTGCCTGCTACCATAGTGCACGGGCATATGTCGTCCTTTGCCCGGATCTTCATGGTTGCCGTAGCACTGGTTCACCAGCTCAGATATTGTCATGCCTCTGTACAGGAGGACTCCGACCTCTCTGTATTGTGCGAAGACCATATCTCTAAGAGATAGAGCTGCAGCGCTGCCAACATGCATGCCTTCCTCACCGTAGTTCGTCATGTAGAAAGATATACGACCCTGTCTAAAATACATACATTGCTATGTTACTATTTTTAAGATTATATTATGGTAAGTAATGTCAGATAATCTAGGTATAGGAACATTTTTTGAAATAACATTGAAAATTTTTTTCGAAGAATAGATTAAGCTATAATTTTTTTTGTATCTTTACTAAAGCACTGATTTTAATTAGCTTGTTAATTCATATGTTGTTCTATTCTATATGGCTATTAAATAAATTCTACTACGAAAATACAGTAATACGTATACCTTTGAGACTCATACAAAATTTTATCCATTTGATTGAGCTGTATCATTGTTTTATACATATTAAGCAGCACTTCTTTATCTAAGTCTGGTTCTTCACTATTCATTAACACCTCGCCGTTATTATCAAGCACCCTGTAGATTGGTATAGGCTCATAATTGGTTTCGTTCAAAAACTTCATGTCTGTGACATATGGCGCTTTGGCGCCAGGAAATTCTGCAGTTTTCCCGCCATTCTGTTGGATATCCGGTCGTGTATGCGTAGATAGAAGCTGAAATTTTTAAACATTGATATAAATAATTTTTTTACGCGGCAGTTTACTTGAGTTTCTTTTGTTTATTTTCGTAATAAAATATAGCAACCGATTGAAGAATGCAACATTTTTTGCTCGGTTCGCTCAGTTCGGTTAAAATAAGTTTTTTTCAACGGAACCCGACGTTTCCACGGGAAACAAATGGTAACAAACATATACTTTAAGTGTTTCATTCTTGATTGAATTCGTAACATCATGTATGACTAGCGTATGTTGTATTTTATTCAACTTTTTTTTACTAATAAAACAAACGTCTTGTTTAGTTTTAAGATATCTTATCATGGTAATTATCTTTTCTCTGTTGTTTCAGCTAATTAAACTCAGTACATAAGTGTATTATGTGTTCGACTTTTTATATCACATTTTGGATTTACTTCAAAAATAGAATATAAAAAATGTTTGTTCATAAGGCGTAAGTCAGAAGCCTTTCGCCAATCCCAACTAGGAATCGAATTTTTTATAGTTAGATTTCAGTTTTACGTAGGTCGCTACGTATAACTGAAATCGTAATATTGAAAATCTTTTTCTTAGAATAAGTCGAAAAATGCTTGATAAAATCATTAAAAATTTATGCCAATTATTATAAAACAGCAACGCTATTTGAGACTAATATTTATATATTTTAAAAAATACATTAAAGTAAGTTACATTTCATATTTGCGAAAATTTCTTTTAACATTGAGTATTAAAAATAAAACAATTATTATCTTTTATCGTCACAAATCACACACACTGTCATTGCAGAAAATCACAACGTAACAATTGCTTCAGTAATTAATGACATCATTTTAGGATTATCTATGCAACAAATAGAATCTGAGCACAATAGTCTAGATTCTAGATTTCTAGACACAGATCTCAATATGTAACATACCCTAGACGAACGGAGCGCAGTAAATCTCAAAAAACTAACACCACTACGCAACGCCATATTAACGACTGAAATATATGTTTGTGTAACGAAACATTAGCAATTGTGATAAGGGGCATGGCCTTTATCGCACGACGAGAGGTCAATATTTATCATTTAATTCTTTATTTGTATCTATGACGTTGCTTTCATGTAATAAACGCTTTCAGTTTCAATTTGCTGAGCGGTTAAAGCGTATAATGAGTGCGTTATTTTTCACACTTTTATTATAAGAGTCAATTGTATGTTTGTAGGTTTGTGTGTAACCTTCTCCTTAAGACTTCATTGTAATACACTTAGTCGGACAGGTATAATTAAAACTTTGTGCATTTGTCAAGAATCGCTGACAATGCAATGATTTCATGAGCTTATCTTATTGTCCTGATAAGGATCGACAGGATTAAATCTATATTAATATCTGAATTGCACCAAGTGGGACAATTTTGTTGATTTTGTCATTTAAGCATATTTATTTAACAGTAAGTACTATATTAAGTTTATATACAATATATATAACGATAATATTAACAGATATTTGGTAAATAAATAAACACAACGCTAAATATGTAAATGCATATATAAAATAACAAGACGGGGTTTTATATAAACTATACCTATTCATTTTTCAGTTAATTTATTGCTTCTTTTATAACTTACCAGCTGTCCGCCCCGGCTTTGCCCGTGGTACATATAAAGCCTAAATTCTCCCTCAATGCTTTTATTGTAGGGCATCTAAACCTGAAAGAATTCAAAACGGACCAGTAGTTCCTGAGATTAGCACGTTCAAACAAAAAAACGAACAAACTCTTCAGCTTTATAATATATAGCTGTCCAGTTGAATATCTGAATTATTGCGATTAGAGTTATATATTTGAGTTTAAATAATATCAAACGAACTAACTAACCCTTCAGCTTTATAGGTATACTGGTTTGGATGTTTTAATAAAGATATGTTGCGGAACCCTTTTTTTTTCCAAAATAAAATATAGTCTATGTTACTCGTGGATGTTGTAGCTTTCGAATGGTGAAAGAATTTTTAAAATCGGTCCACTAGTTTTTGAGCCTATTCATTACAACCAAACAAACAACAAACAAAGTTATCCTCTTTATAATATTGTATCCTCTTTATAATTTGTATAGATTACCATAATTTTGAAAATAAAGTACCTACTTATTATAAATTACATACAAGATTTAAAGTTATTTTCTTTAAAATAAAGATCAATTTTAGTAATATCTAGGCCGCTTCGAATTAGAATATAGGTTGGTAAAGTGTCGCAGTGACAAATAGTATACTCGTATAAGTGCATAATCTATGGAATGGACGATGAGTTGTTTATAAACATTAACCACACGATTTTTTGTATTAAAAACCGGTGGAAGTACCTATTTAACATAATAAGATAATTATATTGTGTTCATTAAGGCTATAATATATTCAAATGTAATTAAAATGTGGTGCGCCGCATACCTATATCAATTTTACGTATCGCGCGTATTAGATAGAATAACGTATGGATAACAATCCTTAAAAATATATTTTCAAATACCTATATTAAATTTTTACACAATCTGCTCAGTGGTTTTTACGTGATTTGTGCACATACAAACAAACAGAAAAAAAAAATACCAACCGTTTTTATGGGATCTATAAAAAGTCCATATTCCATAGTGATTACTTTGTAAAAAAAATTTTTAGTGCACAAAAATAGTTTGATAACTATTTTACTATATGTTTAAATGATGTCTGGTGGTGGAAGTATATGAGTATAGCTATGATCGTATTAGATAGCTAATTTTACATAGGTAAAGTTAAAAAAAAATTAAGGGTCTACTTTCGTTTAAGAGTCTACCTGCCTGCTCGTATTGCTAAATGTTAAATGTGTTATCTGTGACGTATAGCTTTATTTACAACTGGTAAGAAAAAAAAACAAAGGTCAAGTGTCACTGTCATTGTCATTTCAGTTGCAAATAAATGGCGGTGGTGGTTAGTGACGAAACAGATATATTTTTATAGTAAATAAACTATTATAATGCCTTATTGGTATTACGATAAAAAGGATTTGCAGAACACACCGTCATTTCGAGATGGGATCCCAAACGAAACGGAAAATCGGTACAGGAAGGAAGGCGCGCGATTTATCATCGACACAGGGTCAAAGATGGACTTAGGTTATAATACAGTAGCCACTGGTGTTGTTTATTTCCATCGATTCTACATGTTTCATTCGTTCAGAACATTCCCAAGGTATATAACAGCGTGTTGTTGCCTTTTTCTCGCGGGGAAAGTCGAGGAGACACCAAAGAAGTGTAAAGATATAATAAAAGTTGCCAAATCGTTGTTAACCGAGCACAAGTTTGGTACGTTTGGTGATGATCCCAAAGAGGAGGTGATGACCTTGGAGAGGATTTTGCTGCAGACAATTAAATTCGACCTGCAAGTAGAACATCCATATGGTTACCTTCTTAAGTATGCCAAGTGCCTTAAGGGAGACAAGGCTAAATTGCAAAAAATGGTCCAAATGGCTTGGACTTTCGTTAATGATAGGTAAGTAGAAACAAAGAAAGAAAAAACCATTTATTACAGTACATTAAATATTTTACATAGGGTGTTGAAAAGATTAAAATATTTAATTTACTTCAAAAGTTTAAGTTTAAGTTTAAGTAAATTCACTAAATCTGAATGTTGATGTATGCATGTTATGCAATGTTAATATCTTCAGTGTTTTAATAATTGACTAATTTAAAATATGGAGCATATTTAACACATAATTTAGTGTTCATCAAGCAATTCAGGCCAATAAATAGGTATTATTTTTGCCAATCATTATCTATCAATCCTCAAATAAAATTACCTTGAATTGTTTTCAGATACTCAGAATAGCATTATTTTAATGAGCATTTGGACAGGCTATAATTATAATTTCCATATACCATTTTCCTCTTTTTAGTTTCGTTATGGCATAACCAGTAATTGAACCCAATAAAACATTGTCTTAGTTGTATGTCCACTCTAGTCATTGTTGAAACATTCATTGAAACTAAGTTCTTCATTGAAGTTAAGCTAACATATTAATTAGTTACTCTTTTTTTTTATAGTTTAATCATCAATTATGTTCTATGGGAAAATCAGACAGACCAAAATCAAAGAAGTCTGTTATTTTTTACCACAGAATTTGTTCTGGGTGCAATGTCATATTTTGAGTCAATATTAATAATTTAATTTAAGGAATTACAATTATCATATCAATCTAAATCAACACAGTAACATTTTATAATCATTTCAGCTTATGCACAACACTCTGCCTCCAATGGGAGCCAGAAGTTATAGCAGTAGCGCTAATGTTCCTCGCCGGCAAGCTGAGTAAGTTTGAGGTGGTGGACTGGAATGGGCGGGCGCCCAAACACAGTGCATGGTGGGACATGTTCGTTGAGGACATCACTATGGAACTGCTAGAGGATATCTGTCATCAGGCATGTACTATTTAACTATCATTTCTAATTTTAACATGTGGTGTGTTATTATAATTGGCCCAGTTATCAAAGCTCAATAAACTGTTCCATAGCATCATTATATATAACGGATGAAGGGTGCCACGTGGTTGCATTGAAGGTGCACGTGGTTGTTTTTAAGACGAGTGTCGCCAGCATTGCTGACGTCCCGACTTCCTTGAGCGTTGCTAT
>NC_052119.1:359864-360067 GCF_012273895.1 Zerene cesonia | reverse complement strand
TGTGAATAATTATTCCAATTTATTTTGTTCTTCAAGAGCTCCGCTCGCTACGACAGCTCGAGTCGAAGTGTTTTTGAAGCGGCGCGCGCCCGGCTTTTTATAACAAAACTGGATTTATTATTTGCTTTGAATAAAGCATCAATTCTCGCAACTTAAACTAAAATTTTTAAACAAAACGCTTTAAGAAATTTAAGATGATTACA
>NC_052119.1:356982-358864 GCF_012273895.1 Zerene cesonia | reverse complement strand
CCGAATCATTCACAGTAGTGTGTGAATTCACCAAAAATTTTCTTCCACACCACGCAGGTGCGAAATAAATATTCCGAATATCCTTGCTTGAGTCGTATAGTTGTTCCCGGAACTGTAGTATGTAATGGAAGTATCTATTCTCTGGTACAAATGTGGCAATTAACTTTTCACGGAAGTCTTCCCACAAAGATGTAGTCACCAACCAATCGTCGATCCATATTTTAGTACGTCCCGTAGGTCCAAGTCATTTAATTTGTAGGTCACAGCTGCTTTATCAATACGCCGACATGACTATCGGGATCAAACGATGGTAGGTATCTTTGACACTAATCCTTGGCTCTGGAGGTGAATATAGTCGTTCGGACATTCTCAGCATCGTCTCCATCATTTGCTGTGGTGGACGTCGTTCTTGCGGATATTCCCATCGTGTTCGGTCGCCCAGCTTTGTAGTTGATCGTTGGTACATCCGTAATAGGTGTGGAAGGTTCAGTGACGCAAGATCCACCACGATGGTGCTGTTTTGAACTCTTCCAGATGTTGCAGGTTGAACCGAAGCTGTAGAGGCCGTGGGTGGGACCGAAGCATGTTTCGATCCCACTTCTGATAACGGAAGAAGCGTGCCACGTGGTTGTATTGAAGGTGCACGTGGTTGTTTTTAAGACGAGTGTCGCCAGCATTGCTGACGTCCCGACTTCCTTGAGCGTTGCTATCGCCGATACTGAGTGATGTAGTAGAAAGAAAAAACACTTGTGAATAATTATTCCAATTTATTTTGTTCTTCAAGAGCTCCGCTCGCTACGACAGCTCGAGTCGAAGTGTTTTTGAAGCGGCGCGCGCCCGGCTTTTTATAACAAAACTGGATTTATTATTTGCTTTGAATAAAGCATCAATTCTCGCAACTTAAACTAAAATTTTTAAACAAAACGCTTTAAGAAATTTAAGATGATTACAAAAAGTAAATCAGTTAGTTTTTTTTTTTTTAATGCTACCGACAAATATTAAAGAATAATAATCTGTTCTTAATTTGAGAACAAACATTCCTAAACATTATTTTGACCCTAATTGCAATCAATGAAACAGATTTGTTTTAGAAGATGCGTGACTATGTTGTTTGAAGTGCAGCTGCACGCCGACATATAGAATATCTTTTTCATCTTCATAGGTAGTTTGTGAAAACAATTCAAATTATATAGGTTTTGGTAGTGTATTTCTTTAGATATGGTAAATTATTTAAATGTGTTCAGTTTTTGTTTTTTCTCTGAATTAATATTTGTAGTTATTACGCTTATACTGACATATGGAATATATATACATTATATATATTCTATTCTATTATTTAATATGAATTATCTAATGATAACAGTTGAGTATTTGAAACTTTGAAGCTTGCAGTTTATTTTCTTTCAATGTACATATATGCAATTTTTAGTTAAGTAAATAATGTGATATTAACAAGTTCTAATAAAATATCCTAGCAATATTACTCATATAATATATTAAACAAATGCATTAGAGCCTTGAGGAATTTGAAAGTTCCAATTACTTGATTATAACATTAAAATACATACAAATCTCTACTATTTATAATATTTGTGTAAATGAACATTAATATGCTCTACAAAATAATTAATTGACAATAATTGCAAATTCCAGGTGCTAGATCTCTATTCGCCGCAGACGCAGCCGTCCGGCGGCGACTCCCCTCCCTCGCAGCAGGGCGCAAAACCGCCAAAAAACGACAAGAAGCCCTCCGTTACACCGCCCACTTCCGCATCACCTGTCGCCGTCACTAAAACCGTCACACCGGTGAAGAACGGTGATAAAATCGAGCCCCCGAAAATAGATATGAGGTTCACATATCCAGGCTACCCGGCGATGCCCT
>NC_052119.1:332995-355982 GCF_012273895.1 Zerene cesonia | reverse complement strand
GACCGTATTATCCGCCGCCGTAACGGAGAGCTAAATTTAAGTTAGGATATAATTTTTTACTGAAATATAAGTATAGACTGGATTTTGTGTATTATTTTTTTTAAATACTCCTTTATTTACCAGTAGTTGCATTATCAAGCAAAGTCCAAAGTCCAAATGGGCTTAAGTAAATATAAATATAATTCAATTTACATTAATATGAAATTGTTAGAATGCTCAATGGTCTAAAGTCTAAATCTAAAGGCTTAGCAGTTGTCCTGTTAAGAATATTCAAGTTACTATTCAATATGAAAAACCAGTCATCAACATCATAAAATCATCAAAACAATACAAGTTTAAAAATTTTAATGTTTCATCCTTCTAATATATGGATATGGTTATTTAATAATATCAGGATAACTAAATAAAAAAGGCATTTCAAATAAGTATTTTATTTAATTATTCACATTTCATTCACTAATTCATATAAATTTGAGTTTATACAGAGCAAATTACAAACGTACAAAAATTGAGACATTAGTTAAGGCCACATACATTCAGACTTAACAACTAAAGCATTTGTTATTTGGTAAGTATAACTGTTTAAATCAGAATGAGAATAATGTTTGAGCACAGTGTTTCTTTAATAAAGCTTTTAATGTAGTTGTATAAGGCACCTATGTTCATGAAGTGGTATTAGAAACAGAATAAATAATTTTAATATATATAATGCAAATGTGATTGACTGATCCATCAACATACAGCCCAAACTACTGCACCGATCGTGCTAAAATTTAGCACGTAGGTAGCAAATACGATGTAGGTACCGTTAAAAAAGGGTCTTGATTAATTCTACTCCCAAGAAGATAAAATGGGTAATGAAAATTTATTTAGATCATGCGGGCGAAGCTGCGAGCAACAGCTAGTTAACATATATATCAAAGAGAAATCCCTGTCCAATTATGGTTTTTGTATCGAATGATTTCAAGACACACTAATCGATATTTATAAGCGAGAACCTGTAAAGATTTTATTTAAAACATATTGCCCACTAATTTAATATGATCTGTTGATATAATTACTCAGGCACCTAAAAGAATACCATTTGTATAAATAAATCTTTCAGAACATACTGGCTTAATTTTGAGCCTCACTAAACATTTTAATGTTGATGATGCTTATCATAACAAGACAAAGTAATAACTGATTTATATATTTGTGCTATTGAAGTTAACATAAAAATCGGTAAAGTGAATATATAATTGAGAAGGCCTTAACTTCCAGAGCTGCGATAGGACTAGATATAATAACAATACAAAAAATGAACACAATTTTTATAAAAAAAAACAAATGTGCAAAAAACAACGCAGTGACTAAATGCTACGATTTTCAATATAATTTAATACGTTTCATAATTTTTATCAATACTGACGAGTTATATATTATACAAACGCACAATCCACTAAATAGAAAAATTACACAACTAAGTTAAAACAAATATGGTACCTATGTGTTTATTTTTACATATAAAAGCGTTAGTCGTGTTATCTTGAAAAATTATAAAAACTCTATCTTACGTTACTTACGTGATGTTTGCAACAATATATCACTAATTTGAAAAAAAAACACTCGACAGATAATAAATTAAGATTGTTGAGAATTCCATATTTGAAAATATTCTTTACATGATAAAATGGCGCGAAATTAGCGTATATTGTGCAAATCATTAGACGTTTAATAAAATAAAACAAAGGCACATAAGAACGACATCAGATCGTGTATAATCTCCGATTTAAGGCACATGGTTCCACTTAAACACTACAAGCATGGAAACTAGAGTTTAAACTTAGTTTTACCATTGAGGCACCTTAAATAATACAGATTAAAAAAAAATGTACGATACTCAAATTGACAAAAAAAAAAACATTGGATTAGGAATTTATCATAAAAAATATTTTTTAATTAAATACAGATTAAAAACAAAATATACAAGATTATAAGAAAATGGCAGCGCCGTGTCAGTCCTAATTAATTGTATAATGTATATTATAGTAACGATTTTTAATCATTATTGACTACATACTGAGCAAATCAATTTCATCGGTTACTTTTTAAATTCTCAATTGTAATCCAAATACAGTATAAATTCGAAATATATATTTCACATATAAATATATTTATTTCCTATGCTATTAAAATACCAATCATTGGAACATTTATCGTAAATAAATAATAATACAATGAATAAATATATCCAAACAGAATGCCACAGAGCAACACCATGTTCAAAATATATATAATTATGTGGCAACACTTGTAGAAAAATTCGATTATTATTCTTTTTTTCAAATAATTAATACCATTAAATTGCTTATTCGTATTTCAGTTAACAATTAATAAATATCTCATTATTAATTCAACAAACGATCGATAGAATAGTACCATCTCGTTCTAACACGATACGTTAGAGAGAGATAGCACGCTCACTCATTTAACAGTCTATATAAGTCTAGATTGTTTTAAATACTGTAAAAGCACTTGGTGAAGGAATTTGTATTGATGCACGTTTTCGATGAGGTTGGCTCTTTGTTGATGTAACATACTTATGGTCCGAGGTATGTCCAGTTCCTGTAAAAATTACGATAATTACAATAGCGATAATTGTGTTTGTTAATTATAATAATAACATGTTGTGGGAGTCGTGTACGCTTCGGCACGAATTGGGCACCGAGCGCACCGAGCAAGTACCACACTCCCACAGAAGACGGCGTGAAAGAGTAGCATGCTGCCGTGTTTTTTGCGGTGAATGAGGGAGCCGGGGGCCCATTTCTTTTTCCTCACCCGTCCCAGTCCATTCCTTCTTCCAATCACCAATCTTTTCCTTATCCCTTACCCGCGGGAGGTGCGAATGTTCATGGGCGGTAGTGATCGTTTCGCACCAGCTGAGTCACCCGATATAATATAAAAAAAATTACAAAGTAATGCGGTCTCTAGATTAACATAACTACGTTTTGATCAGATCGTTTTGGTTTGTATAGTTGGGATGATGTAGCCACTATCAGTGAAGGTCACGGTCACAGGTCACACCACACGTCCCTCCCTCCAGAGTGCGCCGCGCTACACGTGACGTCACAC
Organism: Zerene cesonia; assembly: GCF_012273895.1. Lineage (NCBI taxonomy): Eukaryota > Metazoa > Arthropoda > Insecta > Lepidoptera > Pieridae > Zerene > Zerene cesonia. The sequence continues at coordinate 352,868 of NC_052119.1, read as the reverse complement.
CACACGTTCCCCCAAGAATGCGCCGCGCTATACGTGACGTCACACCACACGTCCCCCCCCAGAGTGCGCTGCGCCACACGTGACGTCACACCACACATCCTTCCCCCCAGAGTGCGCTGCGCCCCACGTGACGTCACCGCACACTAGACGCACTCGCCTGGTTGGTGTCGAGCACGTGCAGCAGCAGGTGCGCGGCGAGCGCGGTGCCGCTGCGGCCGGCTGCGCGCGCGCACGCCACCACGAGCGGCGGGTTGCGCGACGCCACCGCCGGCTGCTCCGCGCTCGCCTCCGCCTCGCTGGCCAGCCGCAGCCCGTTCAGCTCGGAGAGGAACTCTGGAACGCAATGTTGCATTCAAATTAAAACTTTTTCAAAAGATTCATTTTAATATAATTTTGAGTTTCATAGCATTGAAATGCTTTGTAAATAAGAAATTTTGTAATTAAATACAGGCCGCGTTCCATCAACACAATAGTGTAATAATTGTAATACTATTTCAAATTGGTTCATTTGGTTCTTGATCATCTCAATAGATGGCGCTGGGTGTCTCGTCGTTACATGAAACAAGAGTAAAAGAGATTCTATTAACGAGGCGCGATTACTGCCGAGTGGCTAGGTGTTACTACAGCTTAGCAAACAGACTATCGATTACCGCCCGCCTCATGATCTTTAAAAATTTCCCAGTTTGTTTTAAATCCGTCCGTTTGAAGCGACTCAAAACACTAAACGATTACTATTCGAACCGCCCAAAAAGGATCGAGCAAAACCGCATGCGCAAGTGGCGAACTGACCGAGGAAGCCGGCGACGTCGTCCATGGGCGCGGCTAGGTGGAAGCGGGCGTAGTGCACGTGCCACAGGTGCCGCGCGCGCGCGCCGCGCCGCACGCGCACGCGCACCGACCCGCCCCACGCCGCGCGCGACCACGCGCCGCACCACACCTGGAACTGTCACATAATCACATGTACATTAATTACATCAAAATTGCGCACAGATCAGTGTACATTGCATACAATTAGATAAGGAGCCAGCTCAAAGGACCATGTCGAGACAATTTAATAATAAAACTAATATACGATACATGTGAAATAGTCAGGTATTCTTAGAAAGAGTATATTCATTTCAATAAAGGGGAAAGCAAAATGTGAGAAAAATGTTAAATAATTGTTTATTGGGTATTGGATAGTAATAAGGATCCGGCTCGAAGGACCACATCTATTTTCAAACGCGTTTCAAAACATATCAATCCTAATCCTGAAATTCCATCACAATCATCATCCAACCGACCTCCCCATAATCCTTGGAATGATGATCGGGCGGCAGGTAGTTGGGCGGGTGCGGGTCGAGGAGCGCCACGAGGCGGGCGCCCGCCTGCCACACGCACTCCCACAGCAGCGCCGCCTGCTGCGCGCCGCCCGACTGTGCCACCACGTAGAAGCGCTGCGAGTTGCCAACTGTCATCTGCAATTTGTACATTTTAAAAGGATGCTTCTTGGGGGTTATCCTTTGAAATAGACAATGTGTATTGATACATTTATATATATACTAGCTGTGACCCGTGGTCGAAACCGCGTAAGTCCGTATCCCGTAGGAATATCGGTATAAAAAGTGCCTATGTGTTATTTTAGTTGTCCAGCTATCTACAAATTTCATTGCAATCGGTTCAGTAGTTTTTGCGTGAAAGAGTAACAGACGCACGCATACATATGCATCCATCCTCACAAACTTTCGTATTTATAGTATTACTAGCTGCACCCGGCAAACGCTGTTCTGCCTTACTCTTATCGTTTAGTGGTATGAAAAATAAATGTTAGCCGATTCTCAGACCTACCCAATATGCTTACCAAATTTCAGAGGAATCGGTCAAGCCGTTTCGGAGGAGTATAGAGACTAACATTGTGACACGAGAATTTTAAGCGCTACCACCACCCATGAACATTTGGAGAGGCGTAAGGTCGATTGCAGACCTTACGCCTCTACAAATGGAAAGCCGACTTCAAGATGATATCAGTAAGAGACTAAAAATAAGGATTGTTTTTACAAGTTCTTATTGTTATGTTATCATCATACTATTAAATTAACATCAAATTGTCGTTCGTCTCTGTGTGGTCGATAATAGACTTATAAGGTGATTTTGAACATGAAGCATCGCAAAAAGACAGTTACGAGTACATACTTAGTTTATTAATAAATACAGCTTATTTTTTTTATTTTTTTTTTATGTCATAGCGGGCAACTGAGCTGGTGGTTCGCCTGATGGTAAACGATCACCACCGCCCATGAACATTCGGAGAATGCGCTGCCCGCTTTTTTTATTGCCCCCACGAGTTCAAACGAACCTAAAACAAACAGAAAGCTTCCAACCAAACATTAAATTTGTAAATATCCTCACCGTAACGTGCGAGGCATTTATGTATCCATGCGGATTCTCGGGGGTGGGGTGCAGGCGCACTCTGTTATCCTCGTAGGGGAGGGAATCCCCGCAATTGTAAGCCGCGTACTGCGGCAACAGCGCCGTTCTGTACTCGCCCTCCACCTCCCGCCCCTTCGGGATCTGCTCGAACGCGAACGACAGCTGATCGTCCGACATCTTGCGTTCCAGCAATTGGCACTGGAATTCGAGGTGGAAAATACATATATAATTATTCGATATTTGTGTTGTACGTGTAAGAAATAACGGAATTAGTGGTAAATTAACGAAAATACATTTATTTACAGGTGTGTATAACAAAATAATGTGTTAAAAATAAAAAAAGATTTTGGAACAGAAAAAGAGGTTAATAAACTTAATATAAAACGGATAGATATAAATGGATGGTTGAGAATTCTATAATGATCAAACAGAAGAAATAGTAATTAAATATTTTCCGATTGGACAATATATAGTTTACTAAATACTAGCTGCGCCCCGCGGTTTCACCAGCGAAGGTCCGTATCCCGTAGGAATATCGGTTAATAAAATGTTGCCTTAATGTTATTTCAGTTGTCCAGCTATCAACGTGCCAAATTTCATTTCAACCGGTTTAGTAGTTTTGCGTGAAAGAGTGTTTGCACAAACACATCCTTAGAAACTTTCGCATTTATAATATTAGTAGGAAGTAGGATAGTAAGATCAGATTAGTAGGATAGTAGGAAGTAGGATAGGGTGGTAGGATATAATATTAGTAGGATTAATGAGAAACAAAACATATGCATGCATGAATCAGAGGCAATAAAAAACGAATTCGTGATAATGACACAACCAATTTCTCGATAATGGCGCAATTAACGTATCAAGTTTCATTTAATACGATATCTTTGACATTCAATAATCATATTCACTGTTCATGTATACTTAAAAAAACAATACTTTTTATTTTTGTGATATTACCAAAGATTGAACTATATGTTTTGCGTTATTTTTATTTAAAAACTATTGATAAAGTTACGTTTGCGGTGTAATTTCGAAATTTATGAGCACATTACCGCTGCAAACAACCTCTTTTTATTAAAGACATGGATGTATATTGGGTATTTTTACCCAAATATATATTCTTTTACAGCTTTTGTACATCTGTCTACCTGTTGGATATGGTTATTCTCTGGAACGGCTGGATAGATTATGGCGAAAATTGAATTGGCAATTAATTAGGCTACTTTTTACCTAACTTTTCTACGGGAACCTTGAAATATAGAACAAAAAAACTCAATTATGCGGGTGAATTCACGGGACGCAGCTAGTAAAAAATACAGTTTTAAAAACAATGCAAACTCACCAATGTTTCTTTGGTAATGCTCGGCGGCAGCGGCTGGAACTTGGGCAGGCCGGTCGACCATCGGTGCTTGTTAGCGGGCTGGCCTGTCTTCGCCCTATCCCTCCCCAACGTAGCACTCTTCACCTCCTTGTTCCCCCTCCCCATGAACATCCCCCACCTGCGCCGCTTCTTCTCCTTATTGCTACTCTTGCTCGCCTCCAGCTCAACGCTGGTGCTGTAAGTCGAATTAATTATCGAACTCGACAAAGCACTGTCCGTTGTCGCGTGCGACGTGTCCTGAACTCTTATATCAGGTACACTTATCGATGTCACGTTATCCACCGATTTGCTAATCGTATTGTTGTTCGATATTTTATGCGTCGACAGACTCTGATACGGCGTTTCGTCGTAGTCCTTCTCGTCCCTGATGGATAGCTTGTCTATGGATAGAGCGGTGTCGAAGTCTTTGTTTATGGTACGATTGGACGAGCTCAAGTCCTTTGGCACGCTCGACTCCCTGACACCTTTAATGATTTGCGCGTTCACGTAGTGACTGTCGTTATCTATTTTCACGGGATAGCTTGGCACGTTCGAGTTTCCGTAGTTATTTATCGTCGGGTGGCTGCTGTTCCGTTCGTTCAGCCGCGATATTTCATCCGTAGTTGTTAAGCTTTGTGCTCTTTCCCTTATCTTCTGTTCGCTCTGCCACGGCAGTGGAACGTTCTCGTATATCGGTTCTTGTGTCTCGCTGTGCTTTATTTGCGGCAGCACCAAATGCCTCTGGTACGATATCCTTCTCATGGGCATCGAGTACATTATATTCCCTCTTTCGTCGTAAACCTTTTGGATGTTATTGGAAATATGATGGGGATCGATTATTATGTGAGGATTTGGGTCTAATACTGACGGTAGATTGTTATATGTACCGTGCGTGGCTGGAAGGATGTTGGGACGGCCGTAATTTAGCACATGTCCAGGATTCACGTAACCTAGATACTGTCTATTGAGGGCAGTGCGGGTGGAGACTAGGTCTGGGCTAGAACCGGACACGTGGGAGTTAATGTAGCCTCTGTGATAGTTTAGAGCTTGACTAGCGACGGCTAAATCTGGTGTGGAATTTGATGCTAGGCCGTTGGAGGGGTAGGGAGGGGGAGGTTTGTAAACATTGACATAATGCAACGCTGGGTCTGTTTGTACGTTAGGGTTGACCGCGATAGGGTAGTTACCCACGTATTTTAGACCGTAGGCGTAATCATCAGTGGCAGAAACCCCTTGATTCACAGGCACAGTGTGTCTGGTGACATCAGGGTAGTGGATTCGGTGTATATCGGGATGGGAGCCGTATACTAGAGGCTGGGCATTCGTGTTCAAGAGTTGGGAATGTGCGTGATGGTTCTGATATCTCAGTTGCGCTTCAGCTCTTTGTTGTTGGTATTTTTGTTGGATGGCGGTTTCGTAATCTGGCGCGGGACGGTATGATGGTAACAGTGCTCTGTAAATTCAATTATTTAACCATTTTAAACCTGTATAACAAAGTTGTCATAATTAATTAATTTGATACAGAAATGAATCAGAGTAATTTATAAAATTTATAAGATCTCACGTAGGAATGTATGTAAGCATCACAACTTAAGTAATGTATATTTATATGACACAGTTACCTTATAAATGAAATAACCAAATAGCATACGTATTATTTGATACTATATAACAAGTAATAATATCATATATTCACAAAAATAAATAGTTTGTTTCTAAACCACATTACTATGACCAGAATTGTTTTTTTTTAATAAACGAATCACACATCGTCCACACACACTAAGCCTCACCGATTCCTGGGTTGCGGTCTATGATCAGCCAGCTCCAGGCAGGAGGTGGAGTGCGCCCTGTGCGCCGCGGTGAGAGGCTCCAACCGGGAGGCGCTCCCCGTGTCCCTCGCGTCTAACTCTTCGCGACTCTCGGAGAGACCGTGCTCCTGGGACAGCGTGGACTTTCATAAAATATGATGATGATGATGTTTAGCGTATAATTGTTATTCTTCATGTTTATGAAGGGTAACCAGCATCAAATGCTTGTTTAATCGCTAACCTTCTGGCGACAGAATTGAGAATTAATATATAGTAAATGAAAATAAAAGCAAAGCAGAACAAGTGAGACTAAGCGTCGGACATTAAACAATTATTTATAACACAATGTGTTTATAATAAATACACTAGAAGAATTCTTGATTTTCTTAGGTTGGGAAATTTCTTCTGTAACTGCACAACTAAGAAAAATATACCTTCTCAGCTCCCCCCCCCCCCCATAATATTATTCTCTTTATACATAATAGCAGTGCATATACGAACGAGAAAAAGCAATAATTCACAGCGCATAGACCCAATTATCGGCGTCATTGCACTTGACGGACGAGTGCGCTTGCAAATTGCTCTCAATTATCATATTACCCCGATATAACAGTTCCGAAGATATATAATTAATGAGACGAGCAACAACTAAGTAATACGTATTCCTACTAGATCTCGCAGATGTGACATTAGAAGTTTCTAGAAATTCTGTTTGGAATTATCGACGAGTGTGGTATCAAAACCCGTGATACTTGAATTGAATTCAATTGCATTTCATATAATTTGGTATTGCACTATACTTCCCACTCGACCTCATAACTTTTTACTGGTAGAATCCATTTTATTATTCCTTTTTTTTAAAGTTAGTGCCTGCCATATAGTTCCATTTAAAATTGATCTAGTTCTGCTAGTTTGAAGGCGATTTTAAACTAAAAAAAACTAGCTCATAACAAGTAGCCTACATTGAAACAACACCCGTGAAAATAGCATACAGTACAATTATACTCACCAAAAATTACATTGCCGTTTAAGAGTTACATATCGCATATTTCTAAATAATGAATATAAACCTAGTTTGATTAATACAAGAAATATAAACCATCCTTCGCCGATCGCAGTCGCGAATGGTTTTTGCCGTGAGCAATTAACCGGAGGCGACTTTCGCGGTGACGCGTTGTTTGTAAACTTTTCTCGCGATATAAATAATGTCTCGTTAGGTGACGGAATGTGTTGGTTATATTTAGATTGATTTATTGAGATTATATTCGATTATATACGTAACGCTGTCCTGCGAGCTCTCTACAGACGAGTTGTTTTTAGGGATATTATACTACTATGAAAATATACTATGGATAGTATAGTATACTATAGATGGGTTTGCGCAAATTTTAGGCCAATTGATCTTTTTTTTTCATGTGACAATCGGCAACGCCTGATACCACTGAACGCGCTACCACCGCTCATGAACACATAGAGAGGCATAATCTCCCTTGCAGACCTCACGCCTCTACAAATGGATTGCTGATTTTAAATTGGGAAGGGATTGGCGAGAGGAATAAACGAAAGGACTGGGAAGGGGAAGGAAAAGGATACGGGCCTCCGGCACCCCTACTCACCGAACGAAACACAGCAGAAGGCTATTTCACGTCGGTCTTCTGTTGGGGGTGTGGTACTTCCCCTGTGCGAGCTGGCCCAATTCGTGTCGAAGCCTGCTCGACTACCACATACAAAATTCTCTCTTGTGCATTTGGCTAGTCTCCACTTAGATTAGGCGCTTTGGCCGAACCATTCAGTGGGTCAGGAACAATGTAATTATTTTGTGCCATCAGCTTAATTAAATCTAGTTGTATTTTAATTTAAAATTGAACCGTAATTTAAACAAATATTATTTAACGAAATTTATTATAGATTAGTCATATGTTATGTTTTTTTATTGTGATAAATAAAAAACTCTGTTGTTAACATGTGAAAATCGCGTTCAGTGAAAATGTCTTTCGACGCACGCTCGCCTCTACCAGCCCGACTATATAATTATTGCGCATTGTTAGAATTTCAACTTTTTACCAGCGTACTTGTTATAAGATGATAAATACTTGGTAATATTACTATCCGAACGCAATATTCATCTGTTCACGTGTGTTTACGTAGAAATTTTTAGGCATATATATACATAAACTTTTTGTGTGAACAATTGATAATTTAAAATACAGTATAACAATGAGATTAAAATATGCCACAAGATGGACAAATGCAAGTTTGTTAAATTGAAAACATCTCTTTCAGAGTCAAAATATTTCTATTTTATATAAAACCTTATAACAACGACATTAAATAATGCTACAAGATGGATAAAATTTTTTTCAGAGTCAGTAAAAATAATTCTATTTTATGTAAAACCTATTCTACATGATGAGATTGAGCAGATAACAAATAGGAAGCGCCGCAAGCGCACGGACCAACGCTTTCCGGCAGATCGGGCGGCAAATGAGCCGTGGGGGCTGCACGGACGTGTGAGTGATTTATAGTTACTGTAGATTAAATTTTTAGCTTTATAGCATTGAAATGCTTTATAATAAACAATTTCTCAGATACTGTAGATATTTTTTGTATATACGACTCGCTTTTGACCGCGGCTTCGTAGGCGATAAATTCGGTGTGAAACCCTATCACACTATCTCTTAAAAAATCCCGTCAATATTTGTTGACGACTCAGCTGACGAGCCTGTGCTGGTGAAACTAAGCTGGAGAAGGTGTGCAGCGGCTGCGAGGCTCACCTGGAACTTGGGGCGGTGCTCGTCGCGCGGCGCGCTGAGCGCGGCCTGGTGGCGCATGTAGAAGGTGTGCTGGTGCACGCACATGCGCCACACGTACTTGCCGTCTTCGGGCGACGGCAGCGCGAACGCCGCCGACTCGCCCTGCTGCTGGCACTCGATGCTGAACGTGCGCTTGTGGTTTATCACGTTCGTTATGTCCATCCACCTGATGGTGGAGGTGTTGGTGCATTAGCATAGCACTTTTGGTCATGTTTACCAGTAGAAACAACACAAGAGTTCGTGAGAACGTCATACGAAAAATCAAGATCATTTTTTTTCGTGGATCATGCTAATCTCTTGATCGAAATATAGTCAAGTAATAGGAAGAGATTTAAAGTAAAGATGCATATAAAAGATTAACAGTAATCAATTCTAACTAAAATGGCTGTTGAAGCTGCAGAGTACACATAGCAATCAACATATATCGGAAAAAGATGAGGTGGTCTTCTATTTAAATTTTTAAGATAAATTTAATAATAATTTGTATAGTACCCAAACACTCACCGATAAAAATGTGGAGTGTCGCTGGTGTCGCTCAACACGCGTATACCGGTGAGCGATATCGCGATGGTGACCTCGCTCTGGTCGCGCTGGTCCTTCGCCGCGAACATCTCCTGCCCGTACCCTCGCAGCTGCTGGCATGTTGTGATGAAGCCCTCCTCTGCTTGTGCCTACGTGCGAATAAATTTATAAGAGAAGTGTACGTTTATTTGCCCAATGGTAGGGTGGTATCCCCAGAATAGTAAAAGACGAAAATTATTATACAGTAACAAATTTAGAACGTTGATAGCTTGACAACTGGAATAACATATAGGCAACTTTTTATTCCGATATTCCTACGGGATACAGAATTACGCGGATGAGAAAACTGGGCGCAGCTAGTAGGTATATATATTCATGTACATATAGGCAATTTTCAAGTGACCACACCAAAATAAATATCACATACCAAATTATCTATTTTAAGTTTACAAACATTGTATCACTGATTACAGTTGTATCTGATAAAAACGACACCCGCCCTGCATTTCACAAACCATCAATGACTAATCGTCAGATAATGGACGATTTGTTGTATTTAGACCAATTATTGGGATCAATATATGATTTAGATAAATAAAACTACTATTTAAAGTGTATCAAGATTCTCGTTCATTACTTTTGTTAAATGTGAGATTATGCACTGTTTGCTTCATAAATTTTCAAAACATTTGTCTTGTGTTTGCAGTATCTTATGTAGATACAATCATGCCTGTTTCAAGCATCCTACCTTCCATACTATAATATAAGAAGAATAGATATTTATAAAAAAAACTAGCATAGAATGATATTAGAAGTTTACTCAGTAAACTGTTTTTTCAAGAAAATGTTCATCATTGGATTTATATATCACACTAAGGAGCTATTGGCAGTATTTTACATATACCATACCACTAGTGAAGCCGGGGCTTCACTAGTGGTATATGCTGGCTAGGCTGACAGCTTATAGTATATACATATTATGAACAAGACATAAGAATAAAGTGATTTAAATCACTTCTAGCACAGATTATATAAGGCTGAGCACAGCTTATCTTTTATAGGTTGAATAATTCTTGAAAAGGTGAAATTCTTTGATGGAAAATAGTAACAGGAAAATATTATGATCAAATGACAGTGCATATTTCAATAAAATTTTATAAGGAGATGTTTCATAATCTGGATAACACATTTAGAATCAGAACAATGGGGCATTAATAATAATAATTCGTCTTTTAAATAAATTCTCCTTTTTAACTGTTTTAGTGTAAGGGCATTACTATCTTTTAACTAATTCATGTATAATGTTTTATTATCAGAGTTAATTAAAATTTTAACAATATCATTGAACTTTCACTATATAATTGTTTTATTTTATCAATCTACAATACAATTATTTAAAAAATGCTTAATAATTAGTCCCATTAAAAATAGAATACCTCTTTTTATTTAAGAACACTTTTTTCTTTTTTCTGATATGTGAATGAACAATAAAAACATTATATTTTTTTTGCAAGTTGCTGACTTTTATATTCATATTAATTGCTTTGATGATATTTTGCAATGCAAAAAAAATAATAAAATATTCCAATAAGATTTCATATAGAAACCTATAAAACAACCACAACTTTCACTTATTGAGATAAATTAGTACCTTTTCATTCATGCTCTTAGAAAAGTATCATTCCACATAGACATCTGGCTTTATGCAAAGAAACTAAGCTTTGAGATCTATTTTGGTTCATTTAATGTTTCTATTTAACAAAATAATATAATAAGCTGTAGAATTAATATTATTAATTCATGACTGTTACTATGGTTTAGAATAAATTATATTCATTTATGGTTTAATATAGATCCTGGTTCACTTTCGCTAAAGATTTTGAGAAGGTCAAGGAAGCTCTTTATAACATACTATACATTGCTACCTACATTACCTGTGACATGTTGTGTAAAGACATATGATGCTGTATCACAGCCGCAGTCAGCCATTCCAGCCTTCCATTCTCAGCTAAACTACTGCTATCTACTATCTGGCCACCGTCTAACATTTGCTTCGGGAAAGTCAACAAATTCTTCAAATATTCTACTGTATGCCTTTCTCTATCATGGTTGCCATACTCCGCCTGTCGGCTGTACGAAGCTAACACCACAGCTTGCTGGAAGTCGCAAATTATCCTGCCTTCAACTAGATCATTCTTCAATTGCAAGAAATAGTGATACCTCGTCACCTCATCCGTTATTAAACTCGTGCCGGATATCACATAGTACATGACACGCAAGTAGAGCTGGTGAGCCGACGAATATTTCTCTAGCTGACGCTTCAACGGCCTGTCTAACTGCACCCATCTCGGCTGCTGATTCCGATTCACGTAACGGAGGCCGAAGAACTCCGGCTGATTGATCGCCTGCCTCTGGCACACGTTGTCGAGGCATTCCTGGCCCGTGCTGTCCACTGACAAAGTACAATCTGCTATTCCACCATCGAGTAATTCGACACTTATTACGAACAAACTTTTTGACGCGACATTGTACTGTCGCGTTTTCTTCAATTTCAACTTGAAAGGCATCTTCTAACGTTACCCGGGCACAATTAGTAAAAACATCACGAAACTAGCATTACGTTATACATTTATGGTAGAAGAATGTTAAAGAAGACGCATCCGTTATACGCGCTACATAATATTTTATGGTTTTGATAACAGAATGAGTTACAAACGAGGTTTTAACACAGAAAGTCGATATTCTGTTATATATGGATGATAACAATAAAAAATGCTAAATAAACACATCACAAAATAAAAAATTCACAATATTGCGGGGCACTGGTGAGTGGTGACATGACAAATGACAGATCTATAAGTTGCCAGGTTGAAAAAATATTGCTTTTATATTTTTGGTAGCTTTAATTAGTAATAGATGGGTTTATTTTTTTCATAAAATTTAATCCATTACATTTACTATGCAATTATATTTGTATTATCGACTATTCGGTAGTTTTTAACTATATTAATGTAAATGCAACGCAAATGAAAATTTTTTATTTAACTTTAAATATCATGCTTGAACTGGACTACTGTACTGTTTGTTGTAATTCAGAGAAAATAAATGTAGGAATTGTAGACACACACATGTTATTTTTTAGGAAAACTTTTTAATGTTCAGATTTAATCTTAGGTCCTAAACGATGAGCTTAGACACAGGATTTGTGGTGTAGAACATTGGGAAAATAAATAACCCAATTAAATAACCAAAACAAAAAAAAAACATATAAACATCAATAAATTTTATTACAAAATAGAACATGTATCATATAAAAAATTTACAGAACCCTATACCATTAAGACCAATGATTAATTTACAGTGTGATGGATGGCAATACTCGTTCTACCACTAAGCAGACGCTCTGGCCTGATCAAATTGTACCCAATCCCGTGGCTCTTGGAGTACCTTCATTAATTTTTCTTCAGGTGAGTTGGGTTTAGGTACGTGCATGTACTCCCATTTCTGAAAAAATAATGCGATTGTATTATCTGTGCTCTCATTTACAATAGAAGAAAATAACACACTTGAATCTAATATATATGCGTGTGGTTATATCTTTTAATTGATTGCTTTTAATTTTCAAAATATTGATGGAGATTAGAAAACACACATGCACAATAATTAAAAAATATTACCGAGAATAATGCTTAATTTTATTAATATGTTATGTCGAATAAGAAAATGTAAATGAAAACTTACAGCATTCAAAGGTAATGACATAAGAATAGATTCGTATCGCGCTTCAGGTGTGAAGAGTCCAAACTTTGTGCCTCGATCGTAAATCAAGTTAAACTCCACATATCGACCTCTCCGTAACAGTTGCCATTGTCTCTCGTAATATCCATATGCCTCATCTTTATGCTTTTGTACTGTTAAATAAATGCATTAGTTTAAATTTAATAATATGAGTTTTGTACTGCAGAATACAACTGTAAGGGAACAGCGACGTTGCTATTTCATACGATAATTTATTTCTTATTATATGTTATACATATACTCAAAATCAAATTTAGATTTCTAGCAGAACATCTCCTCCATCCATCCATTACTTTTAAATAGTGATAAGCGAACCAAAATTAGAAATTAACGATTTAGGGTTCGATTCCAAAGAGATTGGAGATTAAAATATCTTTTCGGCAGAACACAGGAAGCAAAGTATGTATGTAATTTGGCCAACAAGTATGTTATCAAATAATATAATTACTAATAATTAATATATAATTGTTAGACATACACTGTATAACTGTCTAACAATTATAATAATGACAATCATTTTCATAAAATCTATCAGTAGGACAGCACTCGAATAACAAGCGGGGGAATTAAAATAGTGGTATTTCTTAATAACAATCCAAATAAGCATATAATGTTCTATCTATATTGTGTTAAACAAGTTCTCTAACATATCAAATGATTTGCATACATTAACATCGCAATACATGCTTGCATTGGAATTTAATATAAGATGATATCATAGAAGCAACTCAGCATGAATACTAATGCTTTTGTATTTTCTACTAAAATGGTAGATTTTTATTGCCCATGTACAGAAGAGTATTCTAGTTGAAAAACATATTTATGAATGAGTTATATAAAATACATTTTTTTCACTCACCAACGGGAATATAGCTGGGTATGACGGCCTCAGCGCAAGAGGTGACGAATTGGAAAGCGCTCTTTTGGTCCGGTGTGTCGAGGTCATCAAAAAAGATACCGCCGACGCCGCGACGTTCGCCCCGGTGCGGTATTGAGAAGTAATCGTCGCACCACTTCTTGAATCTGTGAAAGATAACTTAGCTCAAAATAATTTCTTACTCATGCCACTTTTTTCTCTAAAGCTTATTACAAAATACGAAATAGAAAAATTTATTCCGACTTATTTACATATTCTGTGATAACGACTTTATTTAATAATAATACGATACTGGTATGTCATTGCCCTAACAAATAAGTGCCATAAGATTGAAAGTAGCTAGCCGCCATGGGATAATAGTGAATAACAATTTGTCATAAAATGATTAATGATGTAGGGCCTCGTTTTTTTTATTAATAAATATTGCCAAGATGTATTTATTTTTACTGGTTATAATCAGTTATAATTAGTATAAGCTGGCAACATTTGCATTGATATAAATGAAAAAGAATATGTGAATTGTGAATGTGATATAAATAAAAAATCATAGCACCTTCCATAGTAAGATTTGTCGTGCGAATCGCATGCCTGTTTCAGAGTGAGATGGAAATGTCTTGCGTCCTCTTCGTTCAAGTAATACGGGGTCAAGTCAGTGCCGCCTCCGAACCACCATTGTACACCTGTAATAGAGACCGAATTCAAACCATATATATTAGAATATTTTCTATTCTTAAAAAAATGAAACATTTACAAATTATTAGTGGAATGCTATGGGTAACATCATGATATTTTTCTACACCAACATTAACACATGTAAACTAAATAAAAATTTACAATTTTAAATAAAATAATTAACAAGATAATATAGTTTTTTTTTCTGTTTATCAATTTACAATCATTCATTCAGTTAATCTCACCATTGTTGTCCTGCACCTCAAAATATCTGTAGTTGAAGTGTATAGTGGGTACCATTGGGTTCCTGGGGTGGATCACGGCGCTCACACCAGCTGCGAAGAATGGCAACTCTTTGCCCTCAAAGTTTTTGCCCCTGAAAAATAGCACTCATTTTTACTTATTATACTTACTTGAGTGTTGTTTTTGACAGAAAAAAACTTATCTTTTTCAAGCTAAACAATAGAAAAGTATTTTTTTATGTCATCGCCAGAATTGGTGCTGGTAGGTCACCTAATGGAAAGCGCTTCTACCGCTGTTTAACGTTTGGAGAGGCGAAAAGTCTATTACAGACCTTGCGCCTCCGCAATTTTTTTTTCACGTCATTGCGGGCAACTGGTGGTTCGCCTGATGGTAAGCGATTACCACCGCCCATGAACTTTCGCAGAGGTAGTGCCGGCGGATGCGTTGCCCAATTTTAAGAGATAAGAAAAGGATTGGACGGCTGAGGAAAAGGAAACGGGCCCCCCACTCACTGTACGTGACAAAGTGGCATGCCATTTTGAGGTGCCAGCTTCCCCGGTGCGAGCTGGCCCAATTCGTGCCGAAGCGTGCTCGATTCCCACAAATAATAGCGATACGAATGGATTGCTGACTTGAAATTGGAAGGAGATCAAGAAATAATTGACGTGATGAATAAAGGAAAGGACTGGGAAGGGTAACAAAAATGATATGATTTTAAAAGCCATTTATCCTGACGTTACGCTTGAAGTACAGTGAACGAACAATGTAAAACCGTTTAAAAGCCATTCGTCGTCAATATATTTTTCATTATAGCCCAGAGTATTCCCACCTCGTTCTCATTTGCTGCACAGCAGCGGGCGGCAACTTCCCGGACACCACAGATATATTCACGCCGGCTTTCTCGAACACCCGACCATCTTGCAACACGCACGTTATACCGCCCCCACCCTCTTTACGTATCCATCTGTCTACTTGGAATTTTGCATTCTGAGAAGGAGAATTAAAAAACTTAAAGTACTGGGCAAATATAGGCTACACTAGGATACATTTGTAATAGATAAATTGTTAAAACTCGTTCTTGATTAGATCACGTTCTCCTTAGTTAGAACTAGTTCTAACGATAAACGCGTTCTAATCAACAATGGGTATTAACTGTAACATATACTACAAGCAATTGAATACATCTTGTATTACACATGAGGTGCAAAAGCTACACATAGTAAAAATTACTCAATAAAGTTCCTCATATTAAACATTACTTTTTATTTGTGCATGCAAAAGTGGAATTTTGATAAGTATTATTTGCTTAATTTGCAATTTGATCCTACCCACATAAAGGGTTCAATGTAAAGCTCTTCAATTGTTACGTTTCTCGAATTTCAACTCTACTGTCAACTAATCAACTTGCATTGAAGAAGTAATAAAACAAAAAACCTTTAAAGTAACCTCAGGTGTACTTAAGTTATAAGTAGGAGAGTATGAGTTTTGTAATTAACAACTATTATATGATGGAATTGAGAAATGGAATGTTGTAAGCGAAATCCAAAAGCTGTCTATGAAAACTAAAAAGGTATGAACAGATTTCTGAAATATCAATATTCCATTCAGAATTTGAACTTGTTGATTTTCACACAAACACACCCTGCATTAAAATATTTTTTACTTTTTAATGGATTGGCCATTAGTAAGCAAATAAGCCTGGAAAGTTATAAATGTTTTTTAAATATTCTTCATAGTTTCTGATTTCCCTTACACGCCCAGTTCAAAAATTCACTTGTATATAGACAAAGTGATAATATTTCTGTGCCCTACCAAGCTTTATTAATTGTTATCACATAACATTTTAATAATTTAATGCGTTAAAGAATTCTTTCATACCGGGTGTGGTACAAACATATCAGTGTCATAGTCTAAATCTTCATCCTTTTTCTCATCTTGCCAAGCCTACAATAAGAAAAACTTGATACAACGCTGTATTAAATAGAACTTAATCTTTAGATCTATTCAAAAAATTTTTTTGTGATTAAACTTAAAAATAAACATGCCAATAACATATACAAATGGGATTAATGTCTATTGTATATTAAATTGTATGTCTTTCAACTTTTTAAACATATTATTAAAAAAAAAGCTATGGCCACTTACTTCATCTTCTTCCTTTTCCAGTGCTCTACAGAATTCAGCTTGTATCGTCATTATTAACAATTCCACCTGAGTTTTCATATCATTCTGAGTCTTTTCTAAATGACTAACAGGCGTTACTGGCTCCGCCATGTAATTTTTTAGCTGAATTATTTCTTTCATTTCTGCTTTGTTTGATTGACTTTGTTTATAAGCTATGTAACCTGCGCCTATTACAGCCGCACAGTACGTCCTTTGTTATGAGAAACATTTAAACAATGATTATATACACATGTATTTTGATTGTTTGAAAAAAATATCGTTAATTGGAGGAACCTAATTACACATGATAATTGCTTTTTGCACGCTATAATCTATCATCGAAGGTTATTTCATGTGTCGATAATACAATAGGTAAAGTTTCAGAAATTTTAAATGATTTTTTTGAAATAAATGTCAACAGTTTATCTGATAAGAAATTGACAAAAATTGTGACCTAAAAATAAAATACTAAGCTACGTTACGCAACTATAGATTTACTATGAGCTGATATGTTAGAATATATCATAGAAGGGAAATAAAAACTCCATTCAAATTCCTCATTAGGATGTTGTTGGAATGTAATTCTAATAGGATCATAACAATAAACAACTTACTTTATGTGCCGATCTCTAATTTTCTTGTAGCTCCCAACATAAGAGAGTGTTTTAAAGCTCCTTATTGCTATTTTGTACGACATTTTTGTAAAATTTAATGAACAGATACCGGTATTTTGTGAGTTTACGTGATTTGTGTCATGAACACCTTTCTATCGCGATCGCGATACGGAATGACGTTTGTCTGACAATTGACAGCAATGATTGTCACGTCAGCTTGTTTGCATAACATACGCCACCTGTCGCCAAATGTTTGAAGCATTTCTATCAGCTGTGAGTTTAGTCCGCAAGGCGTATTATGGAACTTGTATGCGCAATATGCGTTCATCTCTTTCCGTAGCACGTGCGCTGGGATCGATCGACCAAGTCGGCCTCTTTCGAGTTTCGAGTCAGTACGCGATAGCTTGTGTGACGGCGAATGTCAGTTGAGTTTGTTGTGCGCGTGTGTAGTCGCTCCTAGCTATCGATCCGTAGCCAGACCGCATTGCTGTACATTCCGGAGGCGGTGCCTCGCCTAGTTTTCGTCGATCTCCGACGTGACGGACGCGTGTCGGCGTCGGCGGCGGCCCGGACGGCCCTGCGCAGTAACAGCGCGGGAGAGACGGCCCTCTCTTCTGCCAAAACCGAATCGCTGTCCGCGGCGGACGGCTGTGATGTAGCCGGGGCCGGTGAACGTGCGGCCTTCGGACAAAGGAACCGCGACTCTATATTCGCGATGAAGAAGTTCACTTTCAAGGGGGTGCTGGACGGGTTCCGCAGCTCGGTGCAGGCTGCCCCGCGCGGGACCGAACAAGAGATACAGGAGACGCTGCGCTCGGAGCACTTCCAAGTTAAAAAGGTAAGTTTGTGAGGATAGAGCGTGAGTTGGCTGGAGTTGGCTGCGTATTTAGAGTCCTTCGCATGCCGCATTGACAGAACGCATCGCGTGCACAATGTTGTGTAAACTTTACGGTCCGTTGACACGACATCTCCACGCACCAAAACATTTATACTGCGTTGTGCTGATTCTATCCAAGAATAACGTTTATAACGTTTCGTAAGCGAAAGCAATGCAATTACGAGTTCGCGACTCCGTTACGCTTACGTCAGCGTCCTTGGCCGTGTCATCTGTTAGCGCAATAAACATAATCTTCTTAACTTCCACTTTAATTCTAATAGACTTACGTTTAAGGTCGTCCGTCAGTTGTCAATAATCGGGCCTTGTTGCCTGCAGAATTACGATGATATTGGACTGATAAGAGATAAGATAAATGCACTCCATAATACGCGAACCGCGGCGTGGCTTTCAATTAGTTTTTTTTTTATTTATTTGTACACAAAATTGTTTACACCTTTGAATATGTATTTCTGATGTAAATAAAATGTTACTCATTGACAGCTGCTTGAAAAGTTAGTAATATTAATAGGTTTCGTGACGGTTTGCTTTCGATTGTTATCAAATAAGTTTATTAAAATACAAATAACGATACATTGTTGAACTAGAAATTAACTGGGTATTTAAATGGCTTTCCCACTGTATATTTGATGCTGAATATATTATATTCGGTACCATTTTTTTCTTTAGCAAAATAAATTCATTATTAAAATTGCCATCAAGTTATTATGAATAGTTGTTTTTTTTTGCTGCTGTAGAGTACCACGTTTTATACTTAAAAAATGTAAATTAATTGACAGTCCTTTCAAAATTTCAACGTATTTAACAGTTCGTCTGATAACAGTAATTTGTTGATATCACGAGACACGAGACAACTTTGATTGAATACCGTAATAAAGCATTGAGTCCTCCTGAGATAAGTAATTACACCGGCTTAGTATTCCATTAAGAGAAATGGGTCAAGGATCACAGTTTTATTGTCCCGTATGGATGAAGAGGAAGTTTTAATGGCTTCATGCTAAACTTTCACCGTCTCGACACAATCTATCTTTTCTTTGATGTTTACTTTGTATCGTCATTGAATCACTTATTCGTTTTGTTTCGGTTCTTTGGTCGTACTTATAATTTATTAAGCGCTAAATTAAAATGACAACATGAGGTAATATTTATTACTGGATATTCATAAAAATTATATACATAATATAGCATGATATAAAGTAACATAAAAATTGTTGTAAAGTTTTCTATACTTTATAAAGTCCATTCTATTAGATTGAAAAATTAGGTCCAAAATTAATACGTAGAAATTAACATCTCAAAATAGATGAAAGCACTCGAGTGAATTTTTAAATTTAATTACGCTTTCAACAAATACGGCCGTCCCGCTATTGAGTTTCAGGAAAATTTATGTGAAAATCTACCAATGCCGTAACTTATTACGGGATTTCGGAAACTTTCCAGCTCTCCCGTCGCCGAAGTATATTGACGCTCTTTTTTCTTAAAAACATTTCTTATTAACTTTTTTTTCTTGGCAAATTTAATTTCCTGCCTTTAAGACTGTTTTCCGACTTGATTTTGGTTAATATGAGTTTAATTGGTCGGAAACAATATTGAAAAATGTTATTATAACATTTGCATTGATTGATGTTCTTGTAAAGGTATCTAATTTAAAACTAAAACTCAAACATTTTTTTATTTAACCGGACTTCGTTTAGAA
>NC_052119.1:301616-331995 GCF_012273895.1 Zerene cesonia | reverse complement strand
TTTTAATTTATTTACTGTTTTTTTTTCTGTGTGGCTTGTTATCAATAAATGTTTTTATTATTATTATTATTATTATTAGAAGCACATTTGAATCGTCATCTTACAAAGAATAATAATTAACTATCGGTTCTTAAAGCAGTTTTTACAGTCAAGAGCCGGCAATGAACTGCAGATCCTCTTTTAAAATCATATCATTGATTTTACATTTAAAACAATCATACCAGAGAACTGCCCTATAGTTCTTAAGGGTCAATATTCCATGGAATTCCATCTTTCATATGGTGGTAGGCTCGTTTAATTACGATATAATTGACTGTTTCATCATGAAATAATTTCGTTCCTATAAAACATTAACTCTTAATTATAAAACATTAACTCTTACTAGCTATCCGCCCGCGGCTATGCCCGCGTAGTCGTTGTCGGCTATGTTTCCGTTCCCGTGGGATTTCCGGGATTAAAACTACCCTATGTCCGTCTCCTGGGTCCAAGCTACCTCTGCACAAATTTTCAGCCAAATTGGTTAATCCGTTCTTCAGTTATAAATAGTGTATCTAACACCACTTTCTTTTATATTTATAGATTCGCGGCCGACTTTTATAATTTAACTTGTCTGTAATTTTTCATAACAGAATTAAGCTAACAATGTCAAATAAACGTCGCGACGTATAAAAATCGATAGATAAGGGAGTCAAATTCGTGCCTAGTCGTAGTTAGATAAAAATAATAACAATCGCCTCCTCGCGTTCTATATTTTATTTGTGCTATGTAAAAAACAAATCCCATTTTAATGGTCGATTCCCAAAACCAAGGAGATGCTCAATTTAAATGTTTTTTTTTGGTTCTATTGCTCTATAGTTGCGTGGATATATTCTATCGCTAATCTTTTTATATTGTATGGAAAATTGTTATCATTTAGTTAATATTTCACTTCTAGAAATAACTATAAACGGTTTATTTTCGTATTTTAGTATACAATAAGGTGACTTCGTGTTGTAAACGTCTACACTTATTTTATATCTTCTACGTGTCTTAATACATTTTCTCATTAAATACAAATTTACTTTGATAAAAACGATGGCGTGTGTTTAAATGTAGCTAGTGTAATTAGTGTTTTTTGTAATATTCAACAGGTAAAAGTCTTCGTAATTAGGAATTCATTAATTTAAGAAAATTTTGATGTAACATACGCGTTTCTCTGAAACTTTGAAATTTACTCATCGGCTCGTGACAGTCTGTGAAACCACATTACCATTGGGTTACAATGAAAAGAATTTGTGAATAGTTCCCTCAATATTTATAACATAAAATAGTTCTTTCAACATTTCTAAAGTACAGGAAGATAGGCATAAAACGGTGCAATAACTATATATACATTTCCCGCGAATCAGCGTCGAGAGCGATAAAAAAAAAAAACAAGTTTGTCTATTTAATATTTATGCTAATAACACCCCCTTGAGATCATTGTCACTGGCGCGGTAAATTTCACGAGACAATATCGCTTTCATGTCGTTATTCCGAGCGTCGTTTGACATTGTGGCTTATACCAATCCAATTAACGGAATTTTTGCCTGAGTCGATCTTTATCGGGCCGCCTTTGAAGACATTCGGTGCCTTTGAAGTGGTTTGTCAAAGGAACACTTTGATAATTTGTTGTGGCTGCTGGTGAGCTAACTTTTTATAGAGTTTCATGAAATTTAAGGGTTTGTTTAGGATGAAGGTACATAGGCATATTGGGTATCTTCGTTTGTATCGCGATGGACCTGTTCTATTATGTTGATAGGATATTTTAAGGCTACCCACATGAAGCCTCTAATTATAAATGCGAAAATTTGTAAGGATGTGTGTATGTTTGTTGCTCTTTCACGCAAAAACTACTGAACCGATTGCAATGAAATTCGGTACGTGGACAGCTGGACAACTGGAATAACATATAGGCAACTTTTTATCCCGATATTCCTAGGGGATACGGACTTACGCGGGTGTAACCGCTGGGCGCAGCTAGTATATCATAAAGATATTGCAATATCTGCACGTATATTAATTTTGTAGTTACGCTCCAGTGTTATTATAAAAGTTTGTGATTTTCACAAGTTCCACAATATTTTACTGCTTCGGTTTTATTACTTCGATACAGGTGCCTCGGCACCGGGGAAGTAACGGATTGAATATTGCTGCTAGAACTTGTGTATCAATATATATGTTATGCGTATCCCTACTAATATTATAAATGCGAAAGTAACTCTGTCTGTCTGTTACGCTTTCACGCCTAAACCACTGAACCGATTTTGATAAAATTTGGTGTGAAGATAGAACTGAACTTGGGAAGGGACATAGGATACTTTTTATCGCGAAAATATTGTAGAAAGGGTTGAAAGAGGGGATGAAAGTTTATATGAAAGTTCGTTTTTGTCAAACCGATTTTGATGAAACTTGGTATGAAGATGGAGCTAAGCGTGGGAAAAAATAAACCGTACTTTTTGATGCGAAGAAAATACCCCTTACCATGTCGCGTCATATAAGCAAATTCTACGCGGACGAAGCCGCGGACGAAAAGCTAGTATTATATAAATTATAAACCTGGGGAGTTTTTTTGTTGTCGGAACGCGCAGTTCGATGGTGAACTAGGCTGTGATTACTAGGCTGTGTATGTACCACGGGCAAAGCCAGGACGAATGGCTAGTTCAATATACAATATGTATTCTATATCCCGCACAACCGACGTGAACTTAAATTTACTTTTTGTTCTTTTCATCTGCCTATAATAAAAACCATGTCCTGACATTTACACGTACCTACATTTTTATATAAATTAGAGAGATTTATTTTATGAATACATCTATACTATCTAATACGTATTACAATGAAAATTTTCGCTTTGTATATTTATAGAGGGTAGTTTTCGAAAGTACGGATCCGTTCCTAGGCGGGCGGGGACGGGCTATGCTTACGGGATGAATATGAGATACCTACAGCCACACTGTACACTGTAACGTAAGAGCAATGGACTTAATAACCATTTCATACGTCGAAAACACATGAATAACAATTGAAAGTGTCAACGATAATTGCCCGGTGTTGAGAGCTCTTGTATCAGGTTATCTATTTATACATTAAACTAACGACCCGCCCCGGCTCCGCACGGCTATAACGTTGTTAGATACTATATGTATTCTAACCTAACCTTCCTCTTTAATAATAAAAAAGCGCATTAAAATCGGTTGCGTAATTTTCAATTCATTTGAAAGCTGGTACCTTCCGTGTGGTGAGTGTCCCATTTTTATTTGGTCTAGCTCTGACAATTTGTAGTTTTTAGAAAATAATTAGCATCGGAAACAGACGGGTGAGCTCGCGGTATAGAGCTAGTGCACAATTTTTAAATAATTTAAATTTACAGAAATGTTTCATTACGATATATGATATAACTGTACCTACTCAAACCTTTCCATTCCTTCCGTCCCTTTATTTATAGTAGAATACAGATTTCTAAGCTTAAAATATGTCACGCAAAAGTTTTTAATAAAGTCGGAAATGGAAACTCATTCGACTTGCTAGAGTATTTATCGCAATCCTCAATTAAATGTTTGGTAAAATATTGGATAGGTTTGAAAACAGAGCCGGGTTCAACCGAGGTAAATGTAATTTCCTGAAACCCTTTTGCTGTATGATAACCCATGTTTGAATACTTGTCATTTTAATATCTTCGCAATGTCACCTTTTTTTGTAAAATATTTAAAGTACGGAAAAAAAGTCGATCGTGAGCGAGTTTCACAATTAAATAGCAAAAACTTTATTGCTTTGAGGAGAAACATGTATATCATACAGCAATGGCCGCAGAAAAGAGACCATAGACAATCAGCAATCCTATCCTACTTCCTACTAATATTATAAATGCGAAAGTTTGTGGGGATGTGTGTGTGTTTGTTGCTCTTTCACGCAAAAACTACTGAACCGATTGCAATGAAATTTGGTACGTAGACAGCTGGACAACTGGAATAACAGACACTTTTTATCTCGATATTCCTGAGGGATACGGACTTACGCGGGTGAAACCGCGAGGCGCAGCTAGTAATGCATAAAGTTGAGATTAAAATTACAGAAGGCGCGAATTTGTGGCAACACTTACCGACTAAAATCATGCCATGTTTCGAGGCGCTGCTTTAGGAACTGTGTTTCGTTAGTTAGTTAGTTAGTTAAATTTTAATTATAATTATTAATATTTAACAATGCTAACACATAATAATTATATAGTTATTACGATATTTAAGATACTTTTACAGTAGGTACATAAATGATTTACGGATTGGCGAAAAATCATTTACATTTTTGATTAAATGAATGCGTCTAGCATATTAGGTTCTCTATAATTTAATAAAATCCTTTTGTATTACGAAGCTAAGTAACAGAATTAATTAAACAGGTAAGAATTCATACAGATTTTAAAAGATCCATTTTATCTTAGCGTATACTATGGTTCAAAGGATTATGATTCATTTTAAATAAAAAATTCAATAACAACCTCTCGTCGCATATCTGGTATTTAATTCTGTTTATGGATGTTGCAACTTTACCGTGTCATATGACCTACCTATATTTTTAACCTTGAATTTTATCTTTATAACCTAGACTACTTAGTAATAAAGTAGATAATCGGAGATGACTTTTTGTGCAACAATAGCTTCCGCACGCGGCTTGGCTCGCGTAGTCAGGAAAAGAGAGACAGTACCGGGAATAACCTCTACGTATTTACCAAAATTTCTTCAAAATCGGTCCCGCAGTTACGTTAGTTTAGCGCGCTAAAGTCAACAAGCTCTTCAGGTTTACATATATATAGTATAGATAAAGTATTTAGAAATTAAAAACTTTTTAACGGACTGACCTCAGTCTCCCCGTGACCACGTTCGCTGCAAAGTGTTCTAAACGTCGGGTTAATAAAATAGTGAATAAATCGCGTTTAAAATCAAACACAAGAAAATGCTATAGATAAAGTATCTTCTAGTATTATATCTAATGTAAGTGGCCGAAATGTGTCTAGTACATAATAAATTTAGTACGTTAACCGTTATACAAATTCGGTTTTTTCTTAATTTTATGAATGAACTGTCACAAAATTGAGTTTTTTTGAAGTTGATATTATCATATTGTCATTAAACGAAAATTCCACTCAATCTATACCAATATTATAAAGCTGAAGTGTTTGTTTGTTTGTTTGTTAGAACGCGCTAATCTCAGGAACTGCTGGTCCGATTTGAAAAATTATTTCAGTGTAAAATAGCCCATATATTGAGGAAGGCTTATGTACCACGGGCGAAGCCGGGGGGCCGTTAGTAATAAATAAAGCAACAGTTTATATAGCGTCCCATCTCCAATAATACGCTAAAACATACCTAATTTTAGTTTGTCTTAATGTAATATCGTAATTACAATAATCACTCAATTAATATACAACTTCCAAGTTCACTGACCCACTTATCACGATGGCGGTTTTTAATTACAATTCCACGTTAACAGCTCGAGGTCACGGCCGTTTACGATTAAATAATTATAATTGTAATATCGCCCTGTCTCAGAAGACAATTGACGTTCTTTAGTGTTGCCCGTATGTCTGTCGTTAAGCCAAAAAGTATAAAAACTACATTCAATTAATTCTTACGTCGTTTGTCATAATCGAATACTCAGATAACAGAACTGATTTAGAATTTTCATTCAGTAATCTTAAAGAGACGCTGTTCCTGAGTTATATTTTTTGTACTTATTTAATCTTGGTTGTGACATTTTCTATATTTAATTAGGCTATTTCATAAATTACATAGCATAAAATAAAGTCGCTTTCCGCCGTCTGTGTGTCTGTATGCTTAGATCTTTCAAATTACGCAACAGATATTGACGGGATTTCTTTTAAGAGATAGAGTGATTCAAGAGGAAGGTTATTTGTAGAAATAAAAGGCGAAGCCGCAGGCAAAACCTAGCCTTATATAAGATACTTTATCAACACGTCTACAGTAACTATTAATTAACGTAACCGAATTTGTTAGGGGCTTTTTTTGATAGATAGAGATATTGAAGTTGAAGGTTTATGTGTATAATAACGTAGAAAAAATGAGGGGGGGAAAGGGGTTTTACTCCTAATTTAACGCAAGCAAAAGCTAGTAAGTTGTTAATATTTACCTAAATGTTTCTCGCTAGATTTAGTAATATACTCGTAGAATCAATCACAAGCTAACCTTTGACATTATCGACCTTAGTACACGATCAAGTTACGTATCAATTATAAGTTATACACCGAAACTTTGATGTTGTTTGGCTTACAAAACTACGAATGTTAGTAAATATTAGCTGTCAATGATGATGTCATGTAACGGATGACGTCACAGCGTCGCCTCCTGCCGCGCGGAGGCCGTTTTACACAATGCTAGCCCGTAACTCCTTATAAATGACGATCACAAGGTCAGGGTTACAAATGTGTGATTTATATAATTGCTATTTAGATTTACGGGAGATTTTCAACGCGTTTTTCGAGTTAAAAAAGACATTAGCAAGTAATTGAACAACGGTAGTTCGAATTTTTCGACTATAGTACGTTGAGGCAATAAACAAATTTCATATTATGGACTATCCGATTCAAACATTTCTTCGAATCGGTGTTTCCCGAGATTGGCTCGCTCAAACAAACTCTTATCGCACTCGCACGTGAATATTATATACAATTTTTAATCTACACATGACTCATAGAAATGTAAACACCATCATCAGAAAAAACTAACCTACATTCTCTACAATACAGATAAACTAGCTGCGTCCCGCGGTTTCACCCGCGTAAGTCCGTACCCTGTAGGAATATCGAAATAAAAAGTTGTCCACCTGTCTACGTACCAAATTTGATTACGTTCGGTTTAGTAGCTTTTGCGTGAAAGAGTAATAAACAAACAGACATCCTTACAAACTTTTGCATTTATAATATTAGTAGGAAGTAGGATAGGACCTATCCTATCCTATCCTAATAGGATAGGATAAATTGCTGACTCCAAAAAGTAGCTCAAAAAAATCAGAAAAGGTTTAATAACCACCGCAAAAGTGTATAACAAAAGTTTATCACAGAACAGCGATTAGGTCACATCCGCGCTGCAAGGCCGTTCATATTAGATATCGTATATACCAACCTTATTACATTTTGAACGTTATTTAATATTGCTCGTGGAATGACGTTCCTGAAAGTTTTTTATTTCTTTCATTATGGCAATAAGTTTCAACTTTTTTTCCTGAAAGTTAATGCTTTTCAGTTAAAAGTCATGTCTATAAGAAAAAAAAAAAAAGTTTCTGAACTCTATGAAATATTTGTATTTGTGTAACAATAAAAAAATTCTGGCAAATAGTTGAAAGTTATTGCCATAATGAAAGAAAAAAAAAAAACTGTAAAAAACATGTCATCTGTGTATTTTTTTTAGATTAAACCTCTTTTGTCGACGGTTCAAATAATTGCCTATGTTCATATTTTTTTAAAGGTTGATTTTTTTGATTGATTTCGTATAAAATTGTACGTGACATCGGAAGTTAGATATCGAATTAGTACGATAACAGATGCAGGTACGTTTTCACTGTACAAAAACCGAAATAGTGACGTGTCAAATACCGATATGCAATGGCGTCGCGGCGCGCGGTCGGCTGTCAACGGATCTGACGCTACAATTTGTCATGCAGCAGTAATTGTTGATGATGTTTTGATATCCCGTGCTGGATTATTGCGCTGTTTATTGTTTGTGGTGTTCTTGTGGGTTTCTTGTTTGTCATGTTCCTAATAAAAATCATTATAGCATAATAATGTCAAAGATGCGAATGGCAAATGAATGAATTAATAAAATGAATTTTAGAACCGTAAGATATAATCGACAAGAGATGTCAATTAGATGGCATGAATATTACAAAAATAGTCATTAAGCTTGCGGTCCCAGGTGTCTACAAAAGTGATAATTTAGCGACTGGTAATATTACATTTCATATTAATATTACACTTTTTGTGGGCATAGATGTTTATTATTCTGTCTCATAAAAAACAGCGGAACGGAACAAAACGAACAGGTTTGGTACAGGGATAGATGAGATTAGAGCTTTTTCGGGTAGGCCGCAAGATGTTGTTAGTATCGGAAGCCTTTTCATATACTGGCGCAAGTTTTTGACTTTTTGATGTATTTTATTAGACCTTTAACTTTAAACACCTCTGCTGTACCTACTTTGCATTGCAAAATTCAAGCACGGGCGTAAAAAGAAATGGTTTCTGATTAGATCGCATTCTCCAACATCTATAATCTATCCTCACACATTCAGTTCCCGTTTCCGCATAACGTACCGTAACGAAACCGACACCGTTATCCGCATCGTCAACGATACGATTACATCCGTCTCCATCGGAATAATGCGATGCGCCCGTCCCGAATCGAAAACCTTACCAGCGATTTAATTTGCACTCGCTGCTTTTGCGTGGAACGAATTGTGCGAACGAGACAGATGTATGTAAAGATATGTTTGGTTCCTTCTCACTTCTGTTTTCGTATATATAACGTAACAGGCGGTATTCGCTATGTAAGTGGTAGTATTTTTAATTATGAATTGACAATATTTCACTTTTATAGGACTATGAGAGAAAGTATAGTGTCTTCATTTTGCTATTGTTACCATAAAAGATCATTTATTTATTTTTCATGGTATATTTTAAGAGGAAATAAATAAAAATTATATTTATTAATAGCTCTTGCCCGCGTCTTCGCATGCGTTAAATTCGAAGTAGTTTAATAGAGGGTATTATATATGAAAACCATCCTGTTGAATGTCTCTTTCTACTAAAAAAAAGTTTTAGTTAAAAGCTAATGTTATTCAATCGCATGAATGATGTCATTTGACGCTTGCGATGTTTTTGAATGCCTTGGGTTTTAAACACAAAATGACTAATGAAAAACATATTTTGAAAAACTACCTGTGTTTTTAATTAATAATTAATATTTTAATTTTTGTTTTAGTTTTGATTAAAATAAAGAAACAATTAGTTTTAAATTTTAAAGTGTTGTTAATTATTGTAAGTTTGATAAGCGATTTTATAAGTTAAGTGTTTCAATAAGGATTTTTTTCTTTTGTTTTCGTTAAGAAGCAATATTATAGAAGATTTAGCTAAGCCGGTAAACAGGCATTTCAATTTTGTTTCTGTTCCTCGTGTCATAACTTTGTGTATAAATGTAACTTGTGACTGAAGTTGACTTCAATTAATTAACAATGTAGCCTACTTATTACATACATATACCTACTTATGTAAATGCAATTTAACCATTCAGTGCATAGGCGCTTATTTGTCTATTTGCGTACCATATTTCAGAACAAGTCGCCTTCCTAACGACATCTGTAACCTAGACCGATCGTAGGTGCCCTTCACAGATTATGCTCACCGCTCACCCATCATTACACTGACCGCGACTAAATCTGCTTAACCTACAAAACCACCGAGGTACCAACCCAATTCGTGCCAAAGCATACTCGGCGGTCCGTAAACGTTATTGCAGTGACTAATAATGGAAACCATCAGTGAATTAGGTGTTCGTGTCGATTTGTTTCAATTCATTAAGCGTTGTGGTTTGGTGTTAAATCGATTAGCGGTCTAGCGATTGGTGACACATTAGCACTTGATTAATCAGGTTCAACACTAGCTGTTACCCGCGGTTTCGTGCGCGTGGACGATGGGTGTTCCAACGCAGTAAAAGCTTGGCTTTTTACCGTTGAGCTAGTGGTTCGCCTTCGTAGGGTAGTGTCTCTGCAAATACGCTTTCCGCTTTTAAGGAGTAAGGGATAAGGAGTAGAACAAGGAAGGGTGAGGAAGGAAACGGGCCTCGGAATGTTATGTTATGGCTAATCCTACGATAATAAACCAATTATTCTTCAAAATACCGTCCATACTGTGCGACAACTATAATATAATGTAGTTGGTTTGTTTGAACGCGCTTATCTTAGGAACTGTGGGATCGATTTAAAAAATTCTTTCGTCGTTGGATATACACGTGATCCCAGACCTAATGTGCTATAGGCTATATAGATACGTAGCTGGGGCGAATCACTATCTGTTAATATAGTGAACAGTGGGTCTAGAAATTAAAAGTTTTTAACGGATTTTAAACGCGATTTATACTAACTCGCGTAAAATCAAACACAAGAAAATACTATGAACAGTGAGTGGGTTGTTTGAGTTTACATAGTTCTTACATTATTATTTATATGGCGGTGATATATAATCGTTATTTTTGTATACAATCCTTATATATTTCTGGCTAAGAGTCGCTTTAATACATTTGCACAATAATCATTGACTTTTACATTAAATTTAAAACAAAAAAGAAACACGAGATATTTGAATGGAAAAAATTATATTCGTATAATGAATTAAAAAGCTAAATATTAATGCATAATGTTTTTTTAAACGGGTCAGTAGTACCTTTAGTAATAAAATTGCCTTAAGTGCTAAAAATAACATTTTTTGCTCAAATATCTCTTATTAGATAATGAGTTGTTGAAGTGAAGTCCCGCGTCCTCTAGTGGGGTATGGGACAGATGATATTTATCTGTTTCACTGATCGATTTTGTTTATGGCAATGTAGGTGATCAGCCTTCTGTGTTCTGCCAGACCGAGGCATTCTTTTTAGTGAGTCCACATCGGGAATCGAACCCAGGACCCCTCGGTTCTACGCTCACGCGTAAACCACTGTACCAAGGGGACAAGTTGTTAGGTTGAGATTTATTACATAATAAATATATATATTGTAGGGAAAATAAAAGATGTATGTTTGTACACTTGTAGGTTGTGTAATAATGTGGGTGCTTTCGCATAATTCTGTAATTTGAAACCATTTTCCCATTTGTTTTTCAAATTTCAGTGTAATTGCGCTGTTAATAAATAAAGTAAACATTTTATGTTGTATTCACAATAAACATCGGCTGATGTGTATTACATAGAGTGGTAACTGCGTAGTTGAATATTGTTTTATTGTTTGAGAATATCGGATTCAAACAGAAATATTTATTTATACAATTAGACAAAATACGTACCTGCATAAAGTCCAGTATTCGTGAATAGTCATAGATATTTTTCAACTGACGTCAAAAAGGAGGAGGTTCTCAATTCGATTGTTCTTATTTGAGTTTGGTACCTTAGAACATTCGACTAAGTTAATCGATTTTTTTTTTATTTGAAAACTGATGATTCATTTGAGGGTAGTTTTTTTGTTATAAATACATATTTTACTGAAATTAATTTCATCGCAAGTGTATCGTGTTGTGTTCAATCAGATCCAATCGGGCGTTTTTAGGCAACAAACATTCATACTCAAAATCTTTCGCCTGTGTAACACAATTAGGACATAACATCTGCCCCATGCCTCTCGAGATACTTATCAAATAATAAAAATAAAATATATAAGTAATATTTATTTAAAAGGTCTTACACGATTATGATATTATTGAGAAGGCAACCATAACCTGTCTATTGTGGTTAAGTATAATAATAATGAAAATGATTTTAAAATAGCCTTTTAAGTTAAACATCCTGTAAACTTACATTAAATACATTTAAGATTCTAGTAAAAGCTGTTACGATAGTTCAACCTTCACCGACGAACTCACTGCATTTTTAATAATATTAATAGCTACGGTTCGTGGCACATTACGTAAGAGAGCCTAGCGGGAGTTTATTGTGAGGCATCTTAGAGAATTTCATCTTTAAATATGAATTTATATCTTCACTCTGAATAGGCGAAAGTCTAAAACGTCTCGGAGCGTAGTTTCATGATAAAATCTTCATAGAATGTTAAAACCCCACGCGACGCTACGTCAAGTTTGTTGAAAGGGTCCGTAATTCAGTCACTAACTTCTAAACGAATGCAGAAATGTGTTTGTGGCTGTAAATAGTGGTTTTCATGATGTAGACCACTTATCGTTTTATATGGTTTATTTTTACGCTCTGTTTGCAGTATGATGCGTCTGTATTATGACGAAATTTGTTTTGATGTCGGTGGTATACACTATACCATTTACAGTTTGTCAACATCAAACCTTTTTTATCTATGTATATTATACATGTGCTCTGTGTAAACGCTATGACTATGACCTAGTATGGTGTTGTCTGTGATGTGACTCATTTATAATTAATTTTTTTTTTTTTAATTATCCCAGATTCTAGATATGATTATAATTATTCTAGATACCAAAAGACCAAACGAATCGAAATAAGTTTTGTTATCTAAATAACACAGCATTGTTTAAAATTTGTTATTAGTATTAAAATAAATCTTATGATACATACAACACTTTTACTCGAAAAGCTTGGGCTTTGAATAGTAGGTGGGTTTAATAAAAAGCCCAAAAGAATCGGTTTCATATAATAGTAATGTTGATCGGTAAATAATAGAAACTTATTGTGTCCTATTATTTTTATAGACTATGTGTATTTCTATTTCGATTAAGAAACGTATGTAATACAGTAACAGTATAAAATTCTTGGGCACAATACAAACGGTCCAAAGGAATCTATTTCGAGAAATTTCGAGAAGTTCAATGGACTAA
Organism: Zerene cesonia; assembly: GCF_012273895.1. Taxonomy (NCBI): domain Eukaryota; kingdom Metazoa; phylum Arthropoda; class Insecta; order Lepidoptera; family Pieridae; genus Zerene; species Zerene cesonia. The sequence continues at coordinate 319,407 of NC_052119.1, read as the reverse complement.
GGCTAAATGGGCGAATGAATCTAATTAAATTATCCCAGTCAAGCTGAAGTACTGCTTACTTCATGATCGGAATTTCGATAGGTGCCTACGGTTGAATGGGTATGAGAAGATTTCTTAATGACCCTTATAAGTTACATTCGTTACTTTATAATCTATTACTATTATATACTAGCTTTCCGCCCGCGGCCTTGTCCGCATAGTCTAAAACGGAGTTTCGCTCGCATGCTCCCGTTCCCGTGGGATTTTCGTGATGAAAATGATCCTATGTCCGTCCCCTGGTTCTAAGCTACTTCTGTACAAATTTTCAGCCAAATTGGTTAATGCGTTCTTGAGTTATAAATAGTGTAACACCACTTTCTTTTATATGTATATTAATTCTTGATATACCTTTACTATTTTGGATGTTGGTGTTATGAAATTATCTAAATCTTTATTGCGAGTAGATTTAATGAAGTTTACGTGATGAGGCAGTTAATGACGACAAATAAATCGCGTCTTCAAAAGAATGATTTGATAAAGCTCTCAATACTCCAATATAACTTAGTTATTACAAGAAACATTATCCTATCCTATAAAATGAAAGCAACACTAAGCGCAGTTAATTAAATATATTTTTAATGTTAACCACGTGGCACAAAAACATTGTCTTCTATGTGGTTCGAAAGAAGAACTTCTAAGCACAGATAACGAACGTTTATGTCGTTTACAATTGAAAAAAGATCTACGGAGCGCAGATAAAAAAGGCTAAAGCGCAGTTGACATTAAACGGTATTCCGTTGATCGCAATCTGCGGTAACTGGTAAGACAATATGAAGCTGGTGACACAGCTCGCTGCAAGGCCGCCGGCTCGGCCGACCGGGTTAAGGTCGGGTCGCGCTCCAGCTGTGAACGACTCCGTGTGATCGTGCCTTGTTAATTGATTTCCATGATTTTCATGGAAATTAATGTTTTTCGAGTACACTAATATTATAAAGAATCCGAATCGGATCAATAGATATTATGCAGTATTGGAGTTACGATAAAAATAGATTTCTTGATTGTACTTAAAATTTAGAGTGTACATACTGACTGAGTTAGACTCCACCTGAGTCTACCAGTAGGTACTACCAACCTATATTTTCTAAGATTATAATGTAAGAATGGAAAATAACTTTTTCATTTAATATTTTAGTCTAGGTAATACTGAATAGTTATAATTAAGCTCGAAATGAAATTCTGAAATACCTTTGTTGTCTTCATCTCTCGCGTTATCATGACAATTTTTTGTTAAAGTTGGACGTTGTATGTCAGTCACAGCACTGCTTAATATTTAGACATTTAACGAATAAAAAATGTTAGGCAAACGAATTGTCGTTATCTTATTGAATGCATATTTTTAAACAAACAGATAGCGCTGAATTAACAACGTTAGAATCCCAAGTCTATTCGATTAAATTATTACAGAACGAAAAATGATATAGACAGTAAGTTATATCAACGACGCGAGGTAAAGAAACAAAAGCAAACTTCGCCAGCCTTAATGGACTAATTCGAAATATTCTACGCAAAAAGATTGAGTAAATCAATAAATATTACGGCGGAGTGAGTCCCTCCGGAGGGGACCTCTCAATCGTTTTCCGTACGAATGATTTGTTCGCTAGAGCATTCGTTATCCGCATCTGGAATTTTTATGAAGATTTAAATGTATACGATATCATAAAGCGATTAGATAGACGGCTCTGTTTTCAGATGAACGAAGAATACATAGCTAACATATTTCCTATACATTTTTATGCCATGAACGGCAACTGAGTTGATGGTTCGCCTGATAGTAAGTGATCACCACCGCCTATGACAATGAGAGGTAGTGCATCTCGAAATGCGCTGCTCGCTTTTAAGCAGGAAGGGTTAAGGATAGGTTTGACGACTGGAAAGAAGGAATGGACTTGGAAGGGTGAGGAAAAGGCTTCTGGCTCCCCCACTCACCGCACGAAACGGTTTTCCCTGGGTGTGTGGTTCTTCCCCGTTGCGAGCTGGCCCAATTCGTGAAACAGTAATATTCGTAGCTTGGATTTGTACTTATCAATGCAATTTAAGTTGCTAATTATCCAAAGTGAGCAATTGAATGTCGTTAGTTTTCATTTACTTAAGCATTTCTATCGTTTACTTATTTATTTAGTTGATTATTTAGTGTTTCATTTAAAGGTTATTTAATCTCTTGTTTTCAAATTTCCATACCTGCACCAAAATGTCGAAATAAATCTCGCAGCGGATTTGTAATAATTATAATATATCACAGCCATTTCGTGCCCACGTTAATGGTATCATTAAATGGTATTTAAGTGTGGATAACGGGCGAACGCTGGCGACTGAGGGGAAATAAAGGGACTTTACAGTCCAGGTATAATTTGAGAGAAAATGGGTTGATATATGTTGATGTTAAAGCAAGAGGAAGGAGCTGGAAGACTCATACAGCTTAAAATGTTCCTTCAATTGCGAGTAAACTTTTATCCTGCCAAGTTTAGCTTAATTTACTGCGTCGCTTATTTCATTTCTAACAATTACTCGCTTTAGAAATCGTAGGAAGCTTACCCAAAACCTATAGTATACATTAGTATCTTGTATTTGGACCTTTAATATGATAGCAGAAGAGTATAATTTTGTTGTACTGGTACCGCCATTTCAATTCGCCAGGTTTTAGTTAACACCTAAAATGTCGAATATAGCGCTCGCATTAGCTTGATTCACTTCTCTCGAATCTCGACAACGACGAAAGCGCAAGATTAGGGTCTGAAACGAGAGTATCTCAAGATGACCCAGAAACCCTATTCTAATTTCCTCTAATTCCCATTTTGAGTATGCGAGTGCAACAAATGCAATTTGCCTTATAGTTGCTACAATAGTTTAACTAGTCGGGCAGTTGGTAGTTTGGTGTTTTGCCAACTAATTTATATGTAGAAAGATCCTCGTGTGTACGAAGGGAAGTTAATAAAACAATTTCATTATTTCAGCAAACCTTATCAACGGCAAAAAGAAATATGCAAAGATGTTAATCATACATTCACGTGAATTTTTAATTTATATATCGCCTCGCACGAACGAAAACTAATTTATTAAAAGCGAAATGTAAAAGATAGCTATGCGGTGTATCGATCGTGTGGATGCGCTATAATCTGCTCCACACCTCGAATTCGGCGCGTAATATTATTGTCGTGACCCGTGCCTGTGATTATGAAAAAAGTCAGTGTCGTGCTGATGTCAAAATCGAAAATGGAACGTCACATACGAAATTTTGAATCTGTCAGCGCGTTTTTTGCTATAAGGATTTCTACGAATGTTGTAAATGATATATAATTAAGACGGACTTTTGAAAATTTTGTGCGTCCGGTTTTTAGCGTATCCTCAATTATTATTGATATTTGAGTTTATATAACATAAATGAAATAAAATATTCAACTGTAAATTTAAGTTACATTTTAAAACAAACAAAGTTAATAATAATAGGTTTAATTATCAAAAAAAAACAAGAAATTGTTATGTTAAGTTTATAATAACAGATATGTACTTACCTATTGACACTGTTTAGCAAACAGGCGCGTATTGATATTGAATAATTATATTAGGATTCTACTAATTAATTAATAATTGAAACAAATGAAACTAAATCCATATTTGGATTGAATTGTGATTGAATAATATAATTAAAAGCAAACAATGCTGAATGTTGTATAATTCTACGTTTATTTAAATTATTTTCCAACTAGCTTTCCGCCTGCGGCTTCGCCCTTGTTGAATTCGGTTATATCGCTTTCATCTCCCTATTTCAACTCCTACCGTTTTTTTCGCAATAAAAATTATCCTATGTCCTTTCCCAAGTTCAGTTCTACCTTCATTATATTTTTTATTAATTTCTTAAGTTTGGTTAACTTCTAATCTGCACATCCATATTGACAGATAAGATGTTAATTTGTCTGTATATAATTGTTTTTAACGAAAAATTAAACCTTCGCCTTCAAATTGACAGAAATGGATGAAATTAAAATAAAAAGGAACCATAACATTCGGTTAACCAAATCAAAAGCTCTGAAGTAACACACCTACATCTAACTATTTTGTTGGTCAATCTAATATATTATGCAAATTTTTTATCGTTCTTTATTGAAAGCCTTCAACTTAATTGCAATAAAGGACTAATAATAATCAGAACATGGGACCTGAGTCCCCCGCAATAGTAAACGATTGATAAGAATCAATTATTTTAAAACAGTATTAAAAAATCGCAGTGACTGATAAAGCGCTTACATTCTCAAAATTAGTTTAAATCGATCAGTGGCTTTGTTTGTGGCACATAATTAGCGAAATTGCGTTATAAAATTTATCACAGCTGATAAACATGTTAATTAAAACTAACTAGATATTATCGGGGTTTGTTAACGAACTCGTTAAAATCATATCGTTTTTAATTTTCGCGTTTTAACTTTTAATTAATTCATCCTGCTGAAGTTGTGCTCATTGTTAGAAGTTGAAATGAATACTGTGAACGTGTCCTGATTTTTAAACTGAGAACGTAAGCGTTTTTTTTTTTCTTTTTTCTTTCTAACCGGTCGGATACAAGTCCGTTGGAGCTATTCGCGTGGTTTATGGCTATTGTGAGTTTGAATTTCTTTTTTAAACATTGTTTTTTGTTTTTTTAAACATTTTCTTTCTTTATGGCTTCGGATTTTTATTGTACGACGTAGATTTATATAAGATACGTAAGCACAGATTCTTATATAAAAATATTTTGTTCCTTTGATGCTTTGATTAATTACCAAGTGGCATGATGTCGTATTTCCCCTAAGCAAATAAGTTATATTATAATCATAGTAAATTTATTATAGTAAATAGTTAAATTAAAAAAATGTTCTAATTATTACATTGCAATAATTTAATTATTTCTCAAAAAATAAGAATTACCTATGCGCATACAATTTTAGTTGATAGAGTTAAATATTAAAATAAACCGAAATAAAACTTTAAATAAAATCGAACTTTAGTGTTTTAATTTTAAGATGCATTTTAAAAACTTATTCAGATGACATTCTCAAGTTCTCACTTGACCAGTATTTTATTAATACGCTGCGTTTACCAAGGCTGTGGTCGGAATATGCATAAAAATAATTTAACGTATTTTCAATAGGTATCGTTCATATCAATCTGTTTTGTTTTTTCTCATTAAAGTCTTAAAATTGTTGTTATTCTATAAAATTTTTAATAAATTGGTTTCATATCATACTGAAAAATAGTTCCCGTTCAGATTTATCATTTGAGATTATTTTTTTTGTATAGTAAACAAATCGATTAAAATCTAATAGCTATACTCATTCAATAACTTAACTGGTGGGATACAAAAAAACTTCATAACAATATTTGAAAATAGAATCTGTTGAAGGCGTGTGTGCGTAGGCCACTGTTCGTGTATGCGTGTTCCGTATACAAACAGTAGACACATGTGTAAATGCACACATGCAACAACTATCCATGTTGAGATAACTCGCGAGCCGCATGTCAATGACCGCGTGATAAGAAAAATAGAAAGTTAGGGCCAGGCACGCAATCATCGCTTGGAGACGGTCCAAGATGGGTCAAGGTTAGTTAGTTTGCGAAGTGGGAGAAATAATGATATTGCATGATTGTCGTTTGTTATGTAAATAATATGTTTCTCTGTCTAGTGTTGCTTTTGATGAGTTATAAGTGTATGGAATTAATTTGCAACTAGTGAAGCTTGGTGATATATAATTCATATAAATATTTATTGACGTGACAACGTCTTAAATTAGGTTGCGGCTCGGTGTCACTCATGAAAAAGTGTAACGCCCGGTAACGTTACGATGAATCACCGAACTATGATCGGTCCGCCGCGCACGCAGCACTAGAGAATTAGACGCATTGAATCGGCGCGTGCTTGCGTCTCTGTCTCTGTCTTTTTAGTAAACAAGTAATATTTTCTGTAGTTAAAATTTGTGCAATTCTTATTTTCATTCAATTCCTTGTTCCTATTGTGCAATTTAATAATATTCATATCAATAAATATTCTACCGAGAAAAAGACGTTGTCACGTAAAATCTTCGCCCGTAAAACCGACTTTACAGGCAACCATTTTTTTTTTTATTTAAAGAGACGAGAAAAATTCTGTATGGCCATTGTAAACGATAGCTTGATGTGCACTTCATAAGGAAATTAAAATAAATTCATATGTGGGAGTCGACCACGCTTAGGCAGGAATTGGGCCAGCTCGCACTGGGGAAGTACCACGCCCCACAGAAAACCGGCGTGAAATAGTAGAATACTACTGTGGTTTTCGTACTGTGAGTGTGGGAGCCCATTTCCTTTTCTTCACCTTTCCCAGTTCATTCCTTCTTTACAATCTTCAATACTTTCCTTATACCTCCGCAAATGTTCATGGGCGGTGGTGATCGTTTACCATCTGGCGAACACAGCTCAGTTGACGCTTTATGGCATAAAAAAACAAAGAAATAAATGGAACAATATTGGAATACAGTTTGCAATTTAATATGTGTGAATTAAAAAAAAGTCGAATTGATTTCTCCCCTTTTTTGCAGTCGCTTGAAAATGGAATCGAATCGCTTATGTGTATCTTTTTGATGCTGAAATTGCGTACTCATCTCTTCTTCAATTCTCAATGAAAGAGAAGAATTCAAGACACTTCGAAACAAACAAAACGTTCTTCAAATTTTCATTATACCGACATTCATAGCTTATTGTGGATAATTGCTCAATTGTTTATATACACATGTATTTAATGGCTTGTCAATATTTCCCTAAAACTGTTGCACGTGTCAAATAATATTATGTCATATCTTCTAACGGATCTTGCCAGGGGACGTGTTTCAGTTTTTTCCCTTTGAAATACAACATTCAAAGCGACTTTCTGGCTCGAAAGGCTGAACCGTATCGCTAAATAAGCCGTCTACTTGATTAATGGCTCCGAGGCATGTGAACTGAATGCGATTGCTTTATATTTCAGGTAATGTTGCGGTGACGTCATCTGGTAAGCTATTCAATGTTTACTTTTTAGGTTATTTTTTTTTGTTGTTTTTGTTTTTCGTACAGTTCAAAGACTGGGGAAATGATAATGTACGTATGTTATGATTAAATGAACAATTGAAAAATTGTTGACGGGCTTTTGCCAAAGGAGAAAGTAATAAATTGACTGTGGTATTGAATTTAATGTTCAATATAAAGAATTGCAACGCATTACTGCCATAATTTAAAATGTCGAATTGAATTGAGTAACAGTATAAAATATTGTCAACATGTAGGTACTGAAATCAGCGACTACACTTACTCTAGAGCTTTTCCTAAGCTCTGTTATATGCAATACAATATTTACATTACAGCATTTTTTTTTTGTGAAGTTGATTTTCCATTATATTTTATTTTGATGAATTAGTCTGTGGTGTTAGCTTGACTTATATTATAATCATATTATTATATTTAGAAATTAAAAACTTTTTAACGGATTTTAAACGCGATTTATTCATTATGTTATTAACCCGACCCGAGTCTAATACAGTGCAACCTTAATATAACGTACCTTAATATAACGATTTCCTCGATGTAACAAATTTCTCGTAATCCCCTTGAATTGTCCATAAGAGTCAATGTAAAATATCCCTTTACATTACGAACATTTTTTGCGAACCTCTTTATAACGAATTTTTAACTATGAAAAAGTTAAGTTAAAGTATAATTACCTCGAATTAACGAATTCCGTCAACCCAAAACCTTTATATAAAGTGTAACCAATGTAATGATTCTTAATCTCATAGTATGTGATTTTTTTACCTCTTTATAACGATTTTAGACCAACCTAACCTCAACATAACGAACCTCAGTTCAACGAATTACTTGATATAACGAATTTGTTCCCTTCCGATTTGTTATATCGAGGTTGCACTGTATAATTAATAAATCGCGTTTAAAATCCGTTAAAAAGTTTTTAATTTCTAAATGTATAATACTCGCGTAAAATCAAACACAAGAAAATACCATATTATTACAATTAAAAGTACGATAAACACACTTCGAACCTGTTAAAATAAAAAAAAATCTATCAAAAACTTCCAATGTGTACAGCCCTTAGAAAAACGAGCATTGTGTGCTAGCCCTAGTGAGAAAGCCGCGATCGCTCCTCGAGTTGCGACTTCACAAATAGAATCAAATCAATTTACCTTCCGAACTCAATTGGCCGACTGCGATATCGCCGAATTGCTTTTTATTTCTACCCTCACCGTATTCATTGGCTAATAGTGAAGTTTCGTTTCTAGGTAGTCTGTTGGCGGTGATTCAGTATTGTATAAAGCTATCTTTGTGTAATGTTTAAATTCGTGTTGTGGGTCGTAATAATGATCGGACAAGTCACCAATTTTTATGTAGAAAATTAAGTTTTTCAAATCTGGGCGTTTGTGGCACCTGCATCGCAGTAAACGGGTGGATAGATTAGAAGGCTTTTAAACATACTACAACTGCATCAAAATCTTTAAAAGAAAATTATGGTAATCCAGATTACCTACAAGGGCGAACGGCAACCTTCTAATGAAGCTCATTTAATCTAACACCTTATCTTCGCTTACCCACAGGCAAGGTCGTGGTGCATTGCATTTATTAGAAAAAGAAAACTAAATTTTCGTCTGTCGAAATTTGTTACAAGTTGATACGTGCATTAATTTAAAAACAATTGTCCTAATATAATTGAATATAGGAGATATCGTGAGAACAGACTCAGGTGTAGAAATGATATGGGTTAAGGTTATTCATCTTGTCTTGTCTATTTCTATCGATATTCCCAAAAATGACTGCTCTATTCGATACGTGTACTTTTTATTTCTATCGTTGATGGACTTGTGAATAATGCTTTTGGTTTCTTCAAGAAATATCGTCATCATTCATTTGTTGTTTGACATGTTGTTATTGTATGTCACCTCAAAATAATTGTCTCAAATCAATGACGGCTCTTATCGTTATTAATTTCGAGATGAATTCAATATTTAAAATCCAAATTCCTATTAATATTATAAATGCGAAAGTTTGTAAGGATTTGTGTGTGTTTGTTGCTCCCTCATGTAAAAACTACTGAACCGATTGCAATGAAATTTGGTACGTTGACAGCTGGACAACTGGGATGACATATAGGCAACTTTTTATCCCGATATTCCTACGGGATACTGACTTACGCGAGTAAAACCACGGGGCGCAGCTAGTCTTTTATAATTGTAAAATTTTTCTGTTTTACAAACATACAAGACATCAGTTATTTGATGTGTGATATCGATCATAGGCTGCTCACGACAGCTTTAAAAATGCTATTTCAGTCAGAATACAAACGTGAACCATACAGCAAAACTATACTGTACTGAACTGCCTAAATTAAACCTTAGCGCTGCCAATATTCTGCTAACTTCGGTGAACTTGTGAAATTAATACTCGCAGCTTGTTGAGTTTCAACCGTTCTCATATACGTTAAATTATATCCAAGTGACGTCATCAATCCATTAGCAGATCGTAGTAGAACTGTATTTATATTCAAATTGTGGAGCAAACGAGGAGCACTTTGATTGATAAATTGGCGGGAATTCGAACTGACAGGCCTGAGGTCTGAATAATGAATTTATGGAATTTAGAAGGCAGGGCACAACGCGGACTCTATCAGAAATTGATAAGGGTCTATTAGTATTCAATAGGAGAGGGGGCGATCTATCAAAGTGCCGTTTTTTGTCACGTCTGCCTTTCTCAAAGCAAATGTTTTGAGCTTATAAATAATTTTTACTCGACAGCTTCACGTTGAGGCATTTTTTTCTTCGAAAGACTGGGGATAAATAAATTTCATCGTCCATGTTATTTTATGTTTGATAAATTTGCTAGGGCAAAATTGACAAATGAATGAACCAGTTTTATCAGTTGAATTATTGAATGTTTGTATTATAAATGTCACACGATCACTATTAAAAATACTGGAAATTGTCGGCAAAGATATCTCTGGAAATATGGTAATTAAATAAGGTGCGGATATCCGTTATTCATTTGATTCGAGAGAAAAAATCCCTTGATATTACTGATGACAATCTAGAGGTTTTTCATTTAGCAAAACAGAGCAAATTCATTCCCGGCGTTCCAGAACAGCAGAGCATTCCTAATTCTACAGTTGCTAAGGCTTTAACAATGCCTCGTTTACGATGTGGCCGAGGCCGAGGTTTGTATGTGGCCGTAAGAGGATTATTTGTAAGGAGGGCCCTCCTGCGGCTTAACTGTCGATGACCGGCACACAATGCTCGCAACCTTGGGACAAATAACCGATATATGACACTTTTTGTAGGTTTCACGGTCCCAATTATTAAGCAAATTAGTGTGTGACGTTTGTGGCGGGTTTGTTGGTTAGACGTGGCTTATTATGAATTCTAAATACATGTACGAGCAGAGGAATGTGTTAGATATTTATTGAATTTCATCATTCCATGTGTATACGTTTTGTATGATATAAATTATCAAATATGTTGTTTATATAGAAAATCCATAAGTAAGCGAAATAATTTGATTCGTAAGTATTAAAAAATAAGTAAGAATTAGAAACTGTATATTAGGTAGGTATCTTAAGTTAAAAGTAACTTTTTTTTTGTTTTTTGTTTGATAAAATTTCCAAATAATTATTTTGTTCGGTAAATTCCTAATTTAATCATTGAGCCAATGCTTTAGCAAAGGAGCAAATATTCAAAATATTTATGAAATACAATAAATTGTTTGAAATGCCAAACCGTGCAGCCAAATTGAAAGTTGCCCAACGATCAGAAAGTGTTAACTTCCCACTCGAATACTTCGAGTGATCCCAGTTCGAGTCGGGCTAACAAGGGAGCATTTGTAATGATTGTAAGGTGATTTACTATTCGTTAAGGACCACTTGCCGTTTCAAAAGAAGCTTAAACTTTGTCGATGGCTCGCCGACTTGTTGACGAGTTTTTGGAAATTGTATTTGTGGTGAAACGTGACAATTGTCTATGGATTTCTCTGCGTCTTGCGGTTTCATCCGCGTAAGTCTGTATTTCGTAGGAATATCGGGATAGAAAGTTGCCTATGTTCGGTTCCAGTTGTCCAGCTATCTACGTACCAAATTTCATTGCAATCGGTTCAGTAGCTTTTGTGTGAAGCTTATGTGTAGGAAGTAGGATTTTACCCCGCTTGTGTGTTTGTAATTTTTTAAGTAATTAATTACCTTTGTAGTATGTTATGTGTATGTTATCTATTGCCTCTTAGCATCACCATATTGTATTTCTTAAATAAATAGTTTTGCTCGTGAGAAAAATTGTTATATTCAACTTTGTGAGGAAACATTGGGAAAGTTGCATATAAAAAATGCTGTTTTTCTTTGCTGCTCTAACAACAAACATTGAAAGTTGTATGAAAATAGATAGAAGCTGTTTTTTGCTTATTAAATTAATGTTAACGAATTCTGTTGCACGAGAGCGCACTAGTTTAGAAAAAAAAATAGGTTTAAATTGCTGACACGATTATGCAAATTATGCAAAAGCGCGCGAAAATGGCGCTGAGAAAATATGACTTTTGGGTTTGCACAGATAATGTATGCTTCAAGTTAAGTAATTTTTTTTATTATGTGTTGATTTTTTTGTGTAATTTGGTGTTTGATTTTATGTAAAATGTTATGCAGGTATGTATACTTTGTGTACATTGTTCTTTTGAAAGTTAAAAATCATGTAATTTATTTGATATAATATATATCCTTTTTTTATATAAACATTTCCACTTCTCGTCTTTATGTAATATTAAAATACCTATAACGTTTGATGCTTACCAATAAAGTAAACAAAAACTTCATCTGAGATGGGTTTTATGAGGGGAACCAGCTTAGGTAACATTAAAAGATGTAGATGCTTCGCATGACGCGCGTGCCACCTCGAAAATACCTCCTGAATAAATTCAATTACCGAAAATCCGCTACACAAAACCTGTTTTATGTTTTCTATTAAAAGCAAAGTGTTATCAGCGCGAAACACAAATTGATATACGGGTTTATGACATTTTTTACGTCGCCTGCGTCATGGCAGCCCGTCGCCGGCAGATGGCGCGCTAATAAAACTGCAACAACACGTGAGCGGCATTTTAAAGCCCGCAAATATAATTTCGCCGTAAAACTTCGCATATTAAAACCTAGTTTCTAGCTATAAATAGGACAAACTTTGCTTTGCATTCATGTGAATAGAACCGGCTCGAATCTAAAGCTCGTATTTTAATCTAGCTAAGTCTAGTTTTAAATTTTAACCGCAGATAATTTCGCATTTTCGTCATACATGAATGCGCCGATGTTAATTTTTGTTTTTGTTTATATTTGCAATGAGTTTAATTTTTTTACACGCTTTTTATTAGCTTCACCTGTATGTTTGTTTGTTTGTATGTTTGTTTGTTTGTAACTGACTTCTTTGGGCGCGATTTTGACCCACTTTAAACGGCCAGATTTCGTTCAAACTTTGTAGATTTATTGAGGACCGATGACAATACACTAATTTGATAAAATTATTCCAGTTTTCAATTTGCAAAATATGATTTTTGTTAAAGCGTGTTTTATAGTTTTTTTAAACTATTATATTTTTTATTCAACTGATTGACTTGATGAACAAGTCAATCAGTATCATCGAATAAAAATAACATCATCATAATAATTATATGAGACTACTCGTTTGCCCCGTGCGCACCACAGTAGAAATTGTATATATAAAAACTAATAAAATGAAAATTTATCTAGCCTGCCACCCGGAAATAAAAGTATAGCTTTTATCCGTTACGTTATTTTCAAAATATATATTTCATATTATACTAATATATTGAAACCTGAACAGTTTGTTTACTTGTTTGTTTATTTCGATAAAATTTGGTGCAGAGATAGTTTAGGAAAATCCCCCGGACTGTCTATCTTTTCACTTGATTCTACAGGCAAAGAAAGCTGCGAACGGAAAGCTAAAATGGACTACCATTTTAAACAACAATAAATTACTTAGTAAACAAATGTAATCTTACCTCACTTTTTATAGGTCGGTGAAAAATGATATCTCACGCCGAGGTGTATAATATTTACGTCCATCATGAAGTATACACAAATTCGTAATAAAATTTTGCGCGGGAATGCTCCATTCGTAAAATTCTAATTTTATTGTTAACGTCCTCGAGCGGCACGAAGGCAGATTATTCGGAAGCCCTTGGCGGAGTGTCAGTAAGATTTCGTACGTATTAGTTATGTTTATGTTTAGTGATTTTGTCGAAACAAACTCCCATACACGTTATAGGTAGAATTTTGTTTCATAGACACCCCGTTATATGCAATTTTAATTTATGACAATGCTGAGTTGCCATATTTTTTATTAATGGCCGGTAATATTCAATACTACGCGATTCAAACTAGAATTGGCAAGACAAGAAAAAAAAAACTTTTAAATATCACGTTATGTCATTTGAGTAATATTTAAGTCACTGCAACCGTGTATTGAATGTCAATAACGGTTAATTTATTTTGCCTGAATCTTACATTTGAACATAAAAACTTCTTTATTTCAATTTGTTACTCGTTTGAGTTAACATGTATGACGTCACAAAATTGAAGAAAGCATCGCAGAATCGATCCTATTCTTATTCGAATCACATAGTGCTAATAATTATTTTGATTATCTTTTTTATCTTTAAATGAATGCGTAAAAATACCGCCCATTGTGGACGGGTTAATGCAATTGAACATTTCAAAATGTAAATTTGAAAACATTGCATTTGTTTCACGTGGTTGTTGATATAACCCAGTAGATGAAGCCGGGTTTAATCTATGCATATTTTATTCCGAACCCACTGAACCGGTAAATAAGTTTTGTTGTGCAAAATTGATTGTTTTCATTTTAAACGTTGTGAATATCGTGGCGCGGGTAATGCAGGGTGAACATCATGTTTCTGTCGCATATTTATCATGTGACACTTGCCATGGCATTTTTTGACAGCTCTAATGTATAAGTCATTTACGAACTTAAATATATCTGTGACATTTATTTGTTGCAAATAATTTAAAATGGTATTCTATATATTCATAAATACCAATTCAATTTATCACCTGAATTATTCAAACGTGACTAAGCTTCCAAGCTTTTGAATGCTAAAGATATTTCAAAAATAATATAATAATAGTTTAAAAAAACTAAAAAACACGCTTTAACAAAAATCATATTTTGCAAATTAAAAAATGGAATAATTTTATCAAATTAGTGTATTGTCATCGGTCCTCAATAAATCTACAAAGTTTGAACGAAATCTGGCCGTTTAAAGTGGGTCAAAATCGCGCCCAAAGAAGTCGGTTACAAACAAACATACAAACAAACATACAAACAAACATACAAACAAACATACAAACAAACATACAAACAAACATACAAACAAACATACAGGTGAAGCTAATAAAAAGCGTGTAAAAATGGTTGCCTGTAAAGTTTTACGGGCGAAGATTTTACGTGACAACGTCTTTTTCTCGGTAGAATATTTATTGATATGAATATAATTTAAATTGCACAATAGGAATAAGGAATTGAACAAAAATAAGAATTGCACAAATTTTAACTATAGAAAATACATTTTGTTTACTAGAAAGACAGAGACAGACACAAGCACGCGCGGATTCAATGCGCCTAATTCTCTAGTGCTGCGCGCGCGGCGGACCGATCATAGTTCGGTGACTCATCGTTACGTTACCGGGCGTTACACTTTTTCATAAGTGACTTCAGGCCGCAACCTAATTTAAGACGTTGTCACGTCAATAACAGCCGGTTTCTGAAATATCAAATTGCGTTAATGAAATTATTATTATTTCATTGTGTTCTAGGGATCTCATATGCCGCTGGCGCATCGCCCCGCTGACGTTAAAAGTTTTAATATATACATTTAAAGCGACAGTTTTGCATTTTTAACATACGCGTGCATTATAACATGCATTTATAATACTAAAGTCTTTCATGAACCAATCTTTCTCAATGGACGTTTCCACAACGTGTGTTTCCGCATACGTCAATGTGGCCCCTTGTCGCTTCCATTATGATATTTGAAGAAAATACAGCGTTATTCGCGCAAGATGTAATAAAACCTGAGCGGCCTCCCGTTTTATGTGTAGCCCCATTTTCCGAGAGGTTTTTGAGTGAAATGATACGCTTGCAAATATGCCGTGTACAAAATGATTTTAATAAAAATGCTTTACGGCCAGTCGTATATAAGTGTAACCTCAATTTGTTCGTGGATGCTCAAGATGAATTTTTATCTAAATGAGATTGTTGGTGTGGCGAGGATTCATTGTTGTTATTCCTTAATGGTGCGTGATGGTTGAAGAAATAATATGCTCCCGTGAACGTTAGAAGGAACATTTTGTATAGGTTGATGTTTATATTTTCACGAATAAAAAATTTAAGTACTTAATGCCAGCGTGTAGAAAAAAAAACTAAGTATGTGAACGCATATTTCTTTCCTCGTTTTTTTATGTGTAATAGGCGGCCCCACATGTCTTCGCTTGTGGTACATAATACAAATGTAGCCTAATCTATGCAACGGTCAAAGTTGAAATCGGTCCAGTAGTGACAGAGATAAGCACATTTAAATTCAGCTTTATGTCATTCGTAAGCGACGAGAAATTGATTATAACGAAAAGTGTGTTATATTTACATATACCAAAATAATAAAGAGTAATCGGCTATGCCGAAATCTTCAAACATGTGTCGAACCAGATTAAGACTGTTTAGTCTTCTAGGCTTATCCATTGAATGATCTCATTATATCAGAGAGGAGTGCAGAGTACGTCTGGCGTTTATTTATTATCCTCAGAGTGTCGGATGAGACCCAGTTGTCTTATAAATGTGACTGATGGTTGAGACATGCGGCCATTGCGTCGGCACTGGCTTTAATATAGTGGAAGTACTCCTATAGGTATAGTTGGGACATTTGATCACGTTCAAATTGTAATGGATAATAACTATGTGTGACGCCGTCTGTCTTGTTTGCGGCTTCGTTTCGACCAGTCGCTTATGATGGCTTAATTTTATTGTAACTCGACTATCTTATGTATTTACTAGCTGAGCCGAAAAGCGCTGTTCTGCCTTGCTCTTATCATTTAGAGTTATAAAAAATAGATGTTAGCGATTCTCAGACCTACCCGATATGCACACATTTCATTTGAATCGGACGACCCGTTTCGGAGGAGTAAGGTAACTAACATTGTGGTACGAGAATTTCATATATATAAGATATATGTATGTCTAAAATCAATAGTAAAATCTTTTGGACAAGTATCTTTTCGATTCGACACAGAAAAGAACAAATAATAGAAAATAATATAAAAATAAGACACAATATCAAATAAATTACCTTCTACCAGACGAATGGCTTACCCTGTCATATCAGGGACCTCGATTACTATCGAAGAAGTTTTTATTCAATAAAGAGGCTTTCAGAGAAACATTCCGGCACAACAAGATTGTAACAATTTGGCGGGAAGCGATCAATAATGGCTTATTTTGGCGCCAATACGTAATTTGCTAAACTCGTGATATATTTCAGTCGAAAATAATAATAGATTGTATTTGTTAGTCGGATATAGAAATTTTAAGATATATTGAAAGATATATAAAAATGTAGGGGTCGTATTCAGAGTTAACCACTTTATTTATAGGACGATGGAATAATATATAATTAAATAACACATATTTCTTAATTAACTTCAATAATTTTCAATAGGCAATAAATAAATTAAAATCGTCATATTTCATATGATTGCGTGTGCATCGGTTTACTGAAGCGTCAGATTTAATTAAATAGCGTCAACATTGTGTTTTGACAACTTATAAAAACAATAGAATCCACTTTTTCATCAGAATAGTTGACACGTCCTACGTACTACGGCGAGGTCATAAATAATATTTCCCTGTTTATTATTTCGTACGGCGATATAATATGAAAGCCAGTTGTCATTTACAGTGTCAGAGATTTATGTGAAGACAACATGGTATAACACGAACATTTTTCATTTCGCCTCATTAATGCAGTTGCTTATATTGTGGGAGCAATCGAGATGTTAATTTATATGGTGCACTTACACATTTGTGCGAATTGTGCGATGAACAACGAAGACGCATATTTAAACAGTGTACTTGTTTAGTCGACTTGAGAGTTATTTATTTACAAAGAATTCCCAACAAAAATACACATGAAAATTTTGTACAGCTGTAAATGCATGGTTTTCTGAACTTTTAATTACAGGTAATAACGACATTACAATAAACAAATCGAGTGTGTTTAAAAATATTAAATAATTCCTATTACAACAATTTTGTATGTTAGATTAATAAAAACAGTGAAATAAAATAATATAATAAAAAAAGGTGTGTGTGCGATTCACACATGATAGAAGTGAAACTTCAATAAATCGTCAAAAGAATGAATAAAATAGTATGTATATTTCTGTCTCATTCTTTGCCGGCTTCATTCTACACATTTTTGTATTTCTGTCTCTTACCTGTCGTTTTTCCGTTGCATCAGGTTTGAAATCACAACGATTCTAAAGAAGTTTCACTTCAAAAAAATTAATGGTCTAAACTTCGCTAACGATTGACGGAAAATGTCTATGTCTTCCGAGATTCACGTAGTCGCATTAAGGGCGGAGTTTCAAACGTAATGAAAGTGCAAGAATAGTGAAAACCTATAGCGCTACTACGAATGTAGTGTAGTGTGAAGGGGG
>NC_052119.1:289399-301558 GCF_012273895.1 Zerene cesonia | reverse complement strand
TGGTCTGCTAAGACACTCGTATACGATTTGGATGAAACTTGGTAGTTTGAGGCCCGAAAATGGACATGCGATAGTTTTTGAAGTGAAACTTCATTAGAATCGTTGTGATTTCAAACCTGATGCTACGGAAAAACGACAGGTAAGAGACACAAATACAAAAATGTGCAGAATGAAGCCGGCAAAGAATGAGATAGAAATACACATACTATTTTTTATTATCGGTCTCTCCTCTTTGTTAAACAAATAAACTTTTTAATTATCCTACCCTTGTTATATATATTCATCTTATTCTTTTGTCGATTTACTGAAGTTTCACTTCTATCGTGTGTGAATCGCACACACACCTTTTTTTTATACTAACTATGCAGGTGAACCTCGTGACTGTGTTAACTTCATGGGCCAGCCACGGCCGGTAACCTACTAAATCTATAAATAGTAAGGATACAATGGGGTCTCATTTTTGGTTATTTAACACCACTTCAACTTCAAAAAGAAGAAGGTTATCAATTCGGATGTATTGTTTTGTGATTGTTACCTAATATCTTTGTACCGGGTGAACTGACTTTAATGATTCTTTTTTATTTTCCTGTCATGTGGTCCCATATAAATTTGATATAGTTCTGAGAATATGAAGGAATTATTTTTCTTTAACAATTTAGATCGTCGATGTAATAGAATTTGATTATGCTAATACTTAAAAATCTTTAAATACCCACAGGAAAATATTTTAAACTTATATAGCTTCATACAAATATACATATTTATTTTTATAATAAAAATAAAACGTATGTCAGGGAATCCACTAGGTTGTTATTCAGGTGGATAAAATAGACTTATATATATTTTCCCTCGAAACCTTATCAAAAGGGATAAAGCCAATAAGCCGGGGCCAAGGTCCGTGTCCCATGGGGCATAATATGATTTGTGGGGACGCATTGGGACAACTTACTTCGGAGCGCGATAGATAAAGACGAAGGTTTTATTTGAAATTTGTGTAACCTTAGTTTTTATTTGTTTTGCTATTTTAGTGATTCCTATAGTCTGCCATTTTGTGATTTATATATATCCTTCCTATTAATAATATAAATACGAAGGTTTGTAAGGATGTTTGTGTGTTTGTTGCTCTTTCACGCAAAAACTACCGAACCGATTGCATTGAAATTTGGTACGTAGACAGCTGGACAACTGGAATAACATATAGGCATCTTTTTATCCCGACATTCCCACGGGATACGGACTTACGCGGGTGAAACCGCGGGGCGCAGCTAGTAAGTTATATAAGTAAGTTGTCCCAATGCGTCCCCACAAATATATCCATATATATGTAGATCATGAAAAATTGACAGCTTCATATCATGATGTGGAGGGATGGTTTCAAATGTCTTATCAGTTATATTATGTAAAAATTAGTTTTGAAATTCTGAATTTTAAGATATACTAGTTCACTGCCTAAAAAGTACTTATCGTTTTTACAGAAACTGTGTCGCTCTCATATTGTCCGAACTAGACCAAATTCAAATGGTATGGGAGGTACTAGCTATTAAATAAAAAAAAGTTATAAAAAACCAGTTAACCCAGTAAAAAGTTATGATGTACCTAACAACACACACAAAAAAATACAGTTCAATTGGTAACCACTGCCGTTTTTAAAGTCGGTTGAGAATGCACACATACTCGCCCCTAACAATTATACATAACATTACACGAGTTTATATCACGTAGGCCGAATGAAGATAGCTGATTTTACTTATATCGTTGACATCAGTCATACTATCGCTTTCCATATAACCCATTCTGCCCTTTATTGGTAGCACGTGACTATTAAGATGTGATTTATATACTTGAATATGCTGCATATAAATATAACGTACTAGCTTTCCGCGAGCGGTTTCGCCCGCGTTTTTAAACGAAACGTTCGACAGTTTCTCCCCGTATAGCTCCCGTTTATAGGATTCTGTACCAGGGTGATCATTGTCAAAGGAAATGCCTTTGTCTACGTGGCCGAAGCCGCGGGCGGAAAGCTAGCATATATAGCACTAGCATTCCGCCCGCGAAATTTTCGCCCACATTTAAATATTTCTGTATAACCCATCAACACATTTAAATTAACCCAACGGAATGGTGGGAAAAGGAATATTGTGGTGGGTGTAATATAATGATAATTTTCAGTGATATTTTTTTTGTATTACAACCTTTATAGGTACTCGTATAATCAGAAATTGATTGTTTCCATTTTATGTTTATAAAATTGTTTGTAAGCGGTGGTTAATGATTACTCATTAACCACCATTACTATCAATTAATGGTCCCAAAAAACCAAGAAGGAATTTCAAGAGAAAAATGTATTTATTATTGTAATTTATTGGATTGTAACTCGATGTCGCCGTGGACTTTCAACGACGTGATCCACCATTGTCGTGATCATTTTTGTTTGAAAGGATAATTTTGTCAATTGGTCCTAATCTGGAATTGAGATTTAGGATCTGGAATGATAGCCTAGGTGGTTACCGGTTTTTGTAGAAATAGCTTATTGATTATATCTGTGTATCTCGATTGAGGCGGTCAATATAAAATTAGGTCTATTGTTCCTGAGTATCATAGTCTATGTTTTTTCTTTCCAATTGAATCCAGCCGGAACGTAGGTTAAATAAAAATTACATGTGAACATAAAATAATTAAAAAAGTTCCTAATGCGTTGGTTTTTAGAATTTCCTTTAACAAATTCACCCTTGTTACAATAGGGTTATAATTCTCTTAAATATTCAGCAAATTAGGCCATTCATTATGGCGGTGACAGCAAAATATGGGATGCGGGACGAACGTCGCTCGAGGAAGTGCTCAATATGAAATGTGCTTTCGTATTCATGAAGGACACTTGGTGTGTTATTATGTTTTTTATACGTACTTTCTAGAATTATCCGCCTGTCGTACTTTCTAGAATTATAAATCAGGAGATGTGAGTGAGCCGTTTGAATCGATTTCAGAAAGCGTTTCCATGCATTCTGAACAATATTTAAATTTATAGTTTTAAGTAAAAGTTTAAGTCATGTAGTAGATGAGAATTAATTTGTTATTTACAGCAAATATCACGTACAATAATATGTAGCACAGCTTTTGGATTGTTCTGTATTTGTTAAGATTCCTAAGATTTGCGCGTTCAAACAAACAAATAATCAAACGGACTTCAGCTATATATGATTTAGTATTCATATATGTATGAATAAATATAAATATAATAAATGTATTCATGTATGAGATTTTTACGTTGTGTCCCATTCACAATTTAAACCACGATTTCTTATTTAAATGGTTTATTGCCAATTTCACCAGTTGGTAAGTACATGTACAACAATTAGAAACAACAGAATGTAATTATGGGGTCTAAAATATATATTATAATAATTTTGCGTCTCAACTAAGATCCGTGTGCAGTGTGTCTTTTTTGAATATCCATGGACTAGCTTTTTACTTCTTTTTTGTAACGTCACGGGTAACAGAAATTACAGATAATGAAGGCGTAAACGCCACAAAAGTTATAATTATCTTGCCCTCAATAGAATTCTCATGTGCCCACGATCAAATGCCTAACATACATTAATAGATCCTCTATACCCTCTAAATATTATAATTCATAAGAAATTGTCGTACTAAATAATGCTGATAGTCGACTCTATGAATATTTTTTCCCGCCGAATTTATTCCATGTTCTAATAAGCTTCTTTTATTGAATGAAAATATATTATAGTATTTTCATAAAACATTTTGTATAAAATATTCCGATACTGCATCTCTCTGTGTACAAATAAACAGGGATAGTTGAAAAGTACATTTAAAAGTGGAACAAGTACCAATAAAAAGTTAAAACAACTAACGAAGCTATCAAACTACGCTGTTAGCACAATCTTTGTTGTTTTCAGTTCCTTTTGTGCGATGCTTTGCTCCTTTTGTGTTGCGCTCTTTGCGATAAATGCACAAAATAATTACTAAAACTGATGCTTTATGTACAAAGTTTCTTTACGGCTCGCTGGCTCTATGAGTTCAGCTTTGTTTTTGTGTTTGTTCACTGTGATAGCTAGGCGTATTGGCAGCAGATTGATGTGCAATAGAGTGTAGGTATTGAATAAAGTTAAATTGCTTGTAATGTGGGTCTACGATTAAAGTAAAGTAAATTATAGTCTCTTATAAAATGATAATGGTTTTAAATTATTTCGTATAGTTTTGTTTCATTATATTAATTATACTAATAAATGATAATATTGTTGGAATTTGTAATGTTAAATGAGAAAATATATTATTCTCAACAAAACGATTTAGTACCTATCTAAGCGTCAATCTGAATAGCTTTACGCAACAAAACGTTCGTAGTAAATCGAGAGAAATATGAACTCGAGAAAAAGAAATGGCGGCTATCGATGTTTCCGCAATTGTTTTGTGCAAATTTCCAGTTTCTCTCGTTTGGCTAATCATCCGTCTTCCGATGAGTCAGCCATTGTTTTCTCATTACCCGGCCCTTTATTAGCATGCCTAACGACGCTGACTGGGCGATATTTGAATACGAAATGATACAAGGGAAGATGTATACAAAGGGGTTAGAGCGGGCGAGAGGGGAGTTTTGTGTAGTCGATTTTAAGAACATTTTAGTACAGGATTAGATTGTTTGATTAGGTTTTTAAGTGTGCTCTGGCTTTGTTTAATTATACGATATAATGAAGGTTAAGAATGTTAATTTGTCTGTTTGCGAAGTAGTGTAGCTTAGCAGAATGTATGATTCTTTACACGCCACAATGTACACTATTATATAGCAAATATGAAGAAAGTTTGCATTGATATAAAGAAAAGATTGTTTAAATTAATTAATAATGTGACGTGGCGCTAATAAAATAATTTAAATATTGAACCCAGTTCGATGTTTTCATTTATCGTTTTAAACGCGTTTGTATTCATCCTACTAATATTATAAATGCGTATGTATGGACGGATGAATGTTTTATTTATTTATACTTTATTGCACTTATTTAACAGGAGCGAAAAAGAAGAGACAAATAGGTAAAAGCTTACATCTTGTCACTACAGTTTGTTACTCTTTCACGTAAAAACCACTGAATGGATTACATAACGGAGTTTCACCTATATTTTCAGCATTTCACCCTATTGTTCTCACTACTACTATATACACAATATAAAACGGCATTAACGTGTGAAAGAAGCACAAAGGGAAACCTTCAGGAAGCCGTCTCGGCTACGCTGACAGTAAGCGCAGTGACAGGTGTAGAAGCGCGTTTCCCGCCTCGACGCTATTTTCTTAAGTAGGTTACATCAGATAAATACAAAATGGCGGACTGTGGGAAATGCGGCTATGCTCTCAACTGCGTTGTTCTGTATATATGTTATTTTCCTTTCTGTGATTAAATAAGGTCCCT
Source organism: Zerene cesonia (assembly GCF_012273895.1). Taxonomy (NCBI): domain Eukaryota; kingdom Metazoa; phylum Arthropoda; class Insecta; order Lepidoptera; family Pieridae; genus Zerene; species Zerene cesonia. The sequence continues at coordinate 296,138 of NC_052119.1, read as the reverse complement.
TTTTTAAATGGTTTGATCCACTAAACGTCTCATGAATTTGTTCACGCGTTTTTTTTGAGAAGAGAAGGGATTAACAATTTGTGATTGAATAACAAAGCATTTACTTTATTACGCTACTAAACATCTTATTCAGGTAATTTCAGTTATTTTAGGAGTAGTTACATTATTCTGTATGTTAACCAAACCTATACGTGAACTTGGTGCCAAATTTTATATCATTAATAGTTTTTGCGTTTTGCTTACTTCATATTTACACAACCTTTACATTACTACATACATTGCATACATTAGTAGGATTAGGTCATAAAATCTCTAAGCTCCATTAATATATTAAGCAGGCTAAGCAAAATTGATTTTGAAAAATTTCGCAAAGCAGACATCATGTTGTCTCTGGCTGGTTACAGTTTGCGTATTGTTTGAGCATTCTGAAAGTAGGCTACGCTGTGCACGTCAGGCTACGTGTTTTATCTGTGGCCGAGCCGTCAATATTGCGTTAAGCTGTGTGCTCACTGTGCCACGTTTTCTGAACTATAATGACAGATAATGAAACTTTGATTCGGGGCGCTCGAAAGATAGTACACACGAGGAGTTTAATTATTCATAATATATCAAGAGATAATTATGAGTAAAGTTCAACGAAATTAGAAATAGAGAATTAAAAACTATTTAGCCCGGTTTTACGGTTTAGCAAAAAGCTCTTGTATTGAGGTTGTAATCATACATGGTCTGTATTTAAAAAAGAAAGATTTTGATGCGTGCAGCTTGTTCATAAATTAAAATTCCTTATATACGTTAGCTTTATATCATGCGGATATCGGATTAAACATAAACATAAAATATCTTTATTACTTTAAGATAGACATAAAAATCACAAGTAATACGCACGTGTCCAAAGTTCTTAAAGTTAAAAGTTAATTTACGAATGTGAATTCATTGGATCCCGCACTAGGCAGTGCCTGTCCTGCGGGACCATAAACGAGTAACATTAATAATTATAAAATATCATAGCGGCGACAATTTCGTGTCTATTATTTAAAAATTCTATAAATAAATACATTTAATATAAAATCTGTTGTGATTATATTTATAAATCTGAGCCATAAATGTTAATGTGTTTATTTAGGTACATATGAAGAGCAATTTATATGCTATTATTAATTTTATTACCCTAATTCATTATAGAATGTCAGAGACTATTTGCATCCTTTGTTATAATTCGCGTAAGAGTAGATCTATGTATAAATATGTACATAAAAGCCCTCCATGAGCAATTCTTTTCTGTTATGTGTGTAGTAGTTTATTGGCAACCATAATATAAGAATTTTCCAAATATACTAGTATTAAGTTGTTTATCATCGCCTTGATCGTTAAATTTAGTTGTTACCTACTTAAAAGACTTAGGGCCGATTGTCAAGTTTTGATGTAGACACATTTTCGTACATTATCTTCTAGTTTCAAGTTACTAGACAGCTAAACAAACGCCTGGTTCGCGGACTATATATTTTCAATAGAATTTGAATATTTCTACGTTTGATTTCATTCAAACATTTCCGTAAATTATTAGTAGTAGTGAGTGGGTAAAATACATATGGTTATATTTATTTTTGATTGTAATACATAAAATGTTATTTTAAATCCACTTTAATAATATATAGGTGAAGAGTTTGTTTGTAAAGGCTCTAATCATGAACTACTCAACTTTCCTCGTTGGATATATATATATATGATACCTGAGCGCTATGTGCTATATATATATACCACATGCGAAGCTGGGGCGGACCGATATATTATAGTAGCCTTATATTTATTGTTTAATATTAAACACGACACAATAATTGCTATAGTTCTGGGTAAAGCTCACTTCTAAGGATACGGATAAAGCTGTTAGAATGATATAATGTCTAATACAAATGTAGCCCAATTTCACACACGTACGGACATTATAACTAAAACAATATAGGCTTATTTACTATTTACCGACCCTAGCACGTATTTTGTGTAGGGTTGCCAATATGTGTTTTATATTTATATTAATTTTACAACCCTTTGTACGAGTAGCGACTCGGAATTTATTTGCTTTTGAGAAATAAAGTTGTATCTAAAGAAAGAAAGGAAGGGTTATATTTAGCAGCCTTTACAGAACGCTGTTTTTTTATATAAGCTAGACAAATCATACAATAATATATTATTTACTGCTTTTGTTTGTCAAGGTGCTCCCGATGCGTCAATGCGTACGTTTTCTTCGATTGCTCCGTATAAAACTCGCATTATAAAAGCTTACAAAATCTGTCGTATAACTAATATAGTTGTTATTTAAATCCGTTATTTTATAAACGTTAAATTGAATCATACATACTCGTACAGCAAGGTGGAATGTAAATATAGTATAAACTAATAAAACTGACAAAATATATTATTTGTTTGTTTGATGATTTATGAGTTTTCTCGGATTACCCAACCACCACCAGAAATTACTGTTAGGTCCATTACTCTCGGCTCTGATAGCATAGCATAAAATACACATTTGATTCTATACTGATTTTTATTGTCATCAAGGACACAGCCCGTTCGAGTTTTTTTTTGAATTGACATGTATATATCAACGGTTGGCAACCCTATCGGTATATTAAATTCATAAACACAAACTCTATGATTTAAATTCAATATTACGGGGTATTAATGGTATTGTTTCTGTGGACAATGCTGTGGAGCTGTAGTGAGGGCTTTGTAGTTCGAGCTGAATGCAATGTAGCTTCGTTTTGTGGGGTGGGATTTGTGTCGGCGTTGATAATGGGACGCTGCGTCTGTTTAAGACAGGCAGATGTAAATGTTTCGATGTTTTTAGCGCCGATTGGGTAGATGATTGCTTGACGATCGCGGATTTTGGGAATTTTCACATGAGGTTAAGGTTGGTGAGATTAACAACCGCATTGGGCGGGATAGAATATGTGGAATAGTCAAATGTGTATGTTGGTAGGCTTCAGTGACTGCGAGTGGGATATCTATGCCATTATTATAAAGAGGAAATTTATATATTTTGTATGTTTATTACGTTTCACACAAAAACTGCTGGACCGATTGCAAAAAATCTTTCAGCATTGAAAAGCAGCAACTTCACTGAGTGATACAGGCTATGTATGTGATAAAACAATCGATTTGTGGGCTACACGAGTCCAATAAGATATATTCACATACCACACCCTATGTCCATATTATTTCTTCACTTCTCTGCTATTCCTCTGGAGTCTCTTTCGAACTAGATAAAAACTTATTAAATCGATTCACAATTGCTGAAGAGATGGTCTAAAAAACACAAAAAGAAGAAAAAAGAAAATACAGACATATTATATTTTATATATTTTCGCTTTTGGAAGTCGGCTATATACATGCGAACGAACCGAAGTTGTATGAAACCTTCCACATAACATACAGCCCATAACCAGAATTTAAAGTTCAATTCGCGACATTAATCGCGTTCTATATCCACTGTAATGTGTTAATTCGAAAACGAACAATGCACGTGTAAAGCAAATAAAAGATACAGCCCGCGCTAGCTTTTAGAAAATCCATTGGATTAAAGTTTAAAGCGATGTGTAATCCATTAAAACTCGGAGCACTGTTTCGATTTATAGCTCGAGCTCATTGTTTGTTCTGTCTATTTGATACTGGCTGTTAAACGCGGGAATACTCGCATTTATGTCTGATTCAATCTAACCCCTGGAAGCGGTTAAACCTTCTGCTTTTGCTGGCTTCATTGCTGTTTATCTGATGAGCTTTTGATTGCGTACGTCACAAACTTTTGTAGGCAACATTCGTGTTAGGGGAAGTTATATGTTTGTAATTTATACATGTACTAGGTTTTGCGTAGCGACTTCGCACGCGCTGATTCACAGTAGTTTAATAGATGTTATTGTACATAGAAACCTGCCTCTTGAATCACTATCTATTAAATAAAACCCTATCAACGTAGTTTTAAAGATTTAAGCATACAAAGGGACATAGGAACAGAGAAATCGACTTTGTTTTATACTATGTAATGATTGTTATTGGTGATTAAAAGCAGTTAATGTTGTTGAGGTTTTAAATAATCTTCAATTTTGATTATTGAGATTTTTAACACCAATTGTTATACAGTATGTATGAAATATTTGACTCAATTGAATTTTTATTTTGTTCGAGTTGTCAATGTTTCCAAGTTAAATCAAGAATCCTACTGTTCATTGCCAATCTGTTAATATATACAAATAACAAACTTATAAGGCTTGTAATAAAACCAATTTGCAATTACGGTATGTCATCACAAAGTTTTTTAATCAGTGCGGATGAATTCGCTCCTTTTCGATTTGCAATTTTTATTCTGTGGTGCGTTAGTTTAATTCCGAAGTCGCGCGTTTACCGCCAAGCCAGGTCACAGATAATCTTATCTCACGCGCCAGCTCCCAGAGAGATTGCGTTGTGTAAATTTACGACATTAGGCTTTGTTCCATCTGCCCGCGAATTTACGGAAACCGTTTCTGAGACTCATTGCGTTCGTTCGCCGCCTTCGTAATGAGTTCAGTTTTATGACTAATGATATTATACTTGTACCCTAATTTTATCCTGTTTAAACTTCCCAAATGTATTCAGTCGACTACAGTCTAAGCGCTTTATCGTTATATTCCAGAGCCTTTAGACTACTCACCTGCTTGCCCATATCGAATAATAGTATCCACATTAATTTTAATAAGGTTTTAACCTTCCCCAACCTTGCAAACTGTTCTAAACTATTTGCGCTAAACACCCGCCATTTGTTGAGAGGCGTAGCAGAGAAACTGTTGCCCCAGGAGAAATCCGCGGACGGTATTTGGGCGAAACGAACCTGATAAACAGAATTAATGATCAGGCAGGGGAATTCAGCGGCGGTGAGGACTCGCCGACGGTTCTATCACTAAATAACCTGTAAGCAGACTGAGGATTCAACGAGCTAATATTTAATTGGCTTATTATCACTTGGTTAGCTCTAATTTAGGTTTTGTTTTAGCTATGCTTTTGAACGTTTGAATACAGTAGGTTGTGTTGGAATGCTGTTTATTAATGTTTAAGAAAATATTGCATATAAGCATGGGGTATTTATAACGATGTACGCCTCTGTTTTGTAAGTGTTATAAGTTAATGGATATTTTATTTATTCATTGTATTTTTTGTACCGTAACTAAAACACAGTTGGCTTCCGGCCTTAAAAAAACCCTATAATGTCCTTCCCAAAAATTAAACACGATACAAGCGATTTCAGTAGTAAATCCTAGGTAAAGTTAACAAGGTTTTACCTCTTCACCAGATTTGTCGATAAACAAGATTTAAAAAAAAATGCCTCTTTAATAGTTTATCTACTAAGTAAATATTTAAATCATTTAGATTCGATAATGTCACAATAAAAATCTTATTATAATACTTAATTTGATTACAACACCTTTCCCTTACGTATGAACTAATTGAATATAGGTGAACGTTTCTAACCATAACATATATAATTAACAGTTGTCAACATACGATACCGAAATAACGTCAAAATACTTATATATACGATATGTTGTTAGACGTCAAATACCCAAAATTATTAGGAATTTGTATAATCACATATCTGATGTCCGATACGGTATAAATAATGCAAGTACGACTGCTGAGGTCAAATGCGAGGTCAGGGGCCAGTGATTAGTTGTAATTGGACACGCGTGTGTCGATGGTTGCATCATATATTGTATTACCACTTTATTTCCTTAGATATAGTAAATTTAACACAGTTGTAAGGTTATAAAATTGTTAGAATTCTTCAAATGATACAATGCAATTCGTTTCTGCGGCATATACATACATTTTGAACAGATAAATGGGAGGTAGGGTAATCATTTAGTTCAATAGATCAAGAAATTTAGTGTTAATTAGATTACATTAGTGTTAATAAATAATTGTAAATTATACATTAATGCGTTTAGCATATCTGTACTGATATATCTACTAATAATATAAAACCATTAGCTTTACATAATTAGTTCTAGAAGTTTGTTTGAGCGCGCTGATATCGGGACCTTCTGGACTGATTTCATGTTATGAACGTTATCCCTGAGTGCTATGGATTATATAGTATAACTAGCTGGTGCGCGGTGCGCGGGCTGCAAGCAGCCCGCGTGGATTTTTGCGTGGACCAGTATTATCAAGACTTATTAGATGGTGCGCGGTGCGCGGGCTGCAAGCAGCCCGCGTGGATTTTTGCGTGGACCAGTATTATCAAGACTTAATAGATGGTGCGCGGTGCGCGGGCAGCAAGCAGCCCGCGTGTCTTTTTTGCATGGACCAGTCTTATCAAGACTTAACAGATGGTGCACGGTGTGCGGGCTGTAAGCAGCCCGCATGGCTTTTTTTCGTAGACCAGCTTTACCAAGACTAAATAATGGTGCGCGGTGCGCGGTGAAAGCGCGGTGAAGCTGATGCTCGGTGTGCGAAATGCGCTTACGATGTTTGCGTAGATAAAGAAAATAATATTGCATTTTCAGACCGTTACAATTACGTAATAGATTCTGGTTAGGGTTTTATTTTTGACACAGAGCGATTCAATGGGAAGTTTTACATGTAGGATATATTATTGTATTATTGAACCCGTTCGAAACCGGTGTGCGTCGATCCGAAGCACAATCCGATGATATTCGATTAGTCTATCTTCTATGCTACACACAAACTACAACATTCATAACACTATTAGAAT
>NC_052119.1:286969-288399 GCF_012273895.1 Zerene cesonia | reverse complement strand
CGCTCGAGGTCTAGTCCAAAGTTTGTTCGAGCACCCCATGTGCGGCGGCTACCGTTAGCGCGGGCCGTCGACCGTCTCAAGGGAGCAGGGAGAAAGTTCAAGATATCGGATTTTTCTGGATATTCTGGGACCTGGGCGAGTACGATCGTGCCGTTGGTGTGTTTCCGCGATGCGCCACCTCTCCGAAATTTACGTTTGAAATTTTGGGCCAAAAATGGAAAAATTCGAGAATCTCACTTCCGGATTCGCCTCCCTGGTAGCGTCCCTGGTCGGTGAGCATTTTTTGTTCCGACACCCCCCGCCTAAAGTGCGCCGTTTAGGCGGGCCGTTGGATTTTGCGTAGTATGAAAGTCCGAAACGGGGGCTCGGATCGCCACGAACGGGGTGCCGATCGATTGGCCGGCTCGCGGAGAGCGTGTCTGCTGAATTTGAGACGTAAGGATTCATAAATGGCGATTTTGACAAAGTATGGCGGCCATCTTGTTTTCGCGAAATTGGCCATTTTTTTGGCGTACCTGGTAATTGCTGAAGGTTTAGAGCATTTTTTGTTCGAACACCACCCCTCCGCGAGCCACCGTTTCCGCGGGCCGCCGGGCGTCGAGCTGGTCTTCGAGCGCGGCGAGTTCTCTATATTTTTCCGCGGGTCGATTGCGGCTCCTCTATACGTTCGTGTCAAAATTATCTCCACTTTTCGCCCGGTTTCCGAGAAAAGCGATGTCAGTCAGTCAGTGGGTGTGTAGCTTTATATAGTATAACTAGCTGGTGCGCGGTGCGCGGGCTGCCAGCAGCCCGCGTGGATTTTTGCGTGGACCAGTATTATCAAGACTTAATAGATGGTGCGCGGTGCGCGGGCAGCAAGCAGCCCGCGGGGCTTTTTATGTGGACCAGTCTTATCAAGGCTTAATAGATGGTGCGCGGTGTGCGGGCTGCAAGCAGCCCGCATGGCTTTCTTCGTAGACCAGCTTTACCAAGACTCATTAAATGGTTCGCGGTGCGCGGGCTGCAAGCAGCCCGCGTGACTTTTTGCGTGGACCAGTCTTATCAAGACTTAATAGATGTTGCTCGGTGTGCGGGCTGCAAGCAGCCCGCATGGCTTTTTTCGTAGACCAGCTTTACCAAGACTCAATAAATGGTGCGCGGTGCGCGGGCTGCAAGCAGCCCGCGTGGGTTTTTGTATAGATTAGATTTATCAATAGGGAAGCTGATGCTCGGCGTGCGAAATGCGCTTACGCTGTGTGCGTAGATAAAGAAAATAAGATTACCTTGTCGGATCGTTATAATTACGTAATAGATTCTGTTTTCTGTTCTGTTAGGGTTTTTTTTTGACACAGAGCGATTCAATGGGAAGTTTCACATGTAAGATATATTATTTTGTATTATTGCACCCGTTTGAAACCGGTTCGCGTCGCTTAAGATTGTAAGCACAACCC